>NC_056745.1:1361672685-1361717685 GCF_019279795.1 Protopterus annectens
TAAAGTTGCTGTAGTATATGTAGGAGTTTTTGGAGGCAGCATTTTATATCCACAATGTAAGCTATATAAATATGTAATGTCCTCACACAAACACACACACACACACACACACACACACACACACACACTTGTATGTAGAAGCACATCCAGACTTACAAACATATACACACTCATACAAATAATTGTGCCCTTCAGTTATATACACTTCAAATGTTTCCTTGTGATCAAATGAATGAAAAAAAAATTCATACAAAGTAATGCATCACAACTCCTATGCCTCTAAACTGTCCTTGGTTTTGCCTCATATTTTTGCTCAGCCCCCATACAATGTTTGATTTTCTAGTAAATCACTGAGGATTAAGTCAGTCAATAGTGCCAGACATTAGCTTTACCTACATCCTATTGTATGTTCAATCCATGTTGATGGAAAATCTCTTGCCCTACCAAGAGGTATGTATGTACTCTCTCTCTCTCTCTCTCTCTCTCTCTCTCTCTTTATCTGTCTCTCTCTAACACACACACACACACAATTGCATTACTTTGTCTTTATTTTTTTCCTCCTAACTAAATGTTGCTTTTTATACTGTGCTTAGAGAGTGGATAGTAAAATAACAAATCCTTGTAACTGCTTCAGTAGTTACCCTTGCTGCTTTTTTAGCAAAGTACCATATTTAGTGAGCATAAAAAAGTCTGTCCTTATTTTTTTCCAGTCTGTGCCTCGTGGTAGTTTAATATGCTGCTGTGAAGAGATTGACATTTATTACTGGAGATATCTATACATTAATACCTTGTTGGATAACGTTCATCCTCCATCTTGGCATTAATGTATGTTTTGATCATTATCTAATCATAGATAAATCTGTATTTCTCTTTTGTAGTAATTTTATTAAACTGCATGAATGACTTCAAGATCTGAGTCTGTTTTTTGCCCGAAAAGATCCTTTCTTGGCATGCATAATTCCATTAAGTGTGAGCAGCAACAAAAAAATGTAAGGATAGTTATAAGGTTTGCACCATCCAGGATTGCAGACTATAAAGTATCAAATGTTGAAGCTTATACACTTAATTCTAAACAAGAATCAAACTGTTCACTCCGACTGTTCTCTGTCAAGTTTTACCTGTTATTCACTCACTCATTTACCAACATCTCATAGTCTGGCTTTTACGCATGTTCTGTTTTTCTTTTAGTGCTATCAGTGATAACCATATTCCAAAAGGAGACATAGAGTGGTTTAACAATGAAGTAGACAACAGTAGAAAGGAGGGGTATGTCTGAAAATACTAATTAGTGCAGTGAAAGTTAAAAACAGTAACACTGCAAAATATCTAAAAATGGCATAGAGTTAATTAACTGTAATTCATATACAGTAATAGATCAGTATCTGCTGGAATGCCACAAGGTTCTATCCCTGAGCCCTTGCTGTTTTCTCTCTTTATTAATAACCTATTATGCAACTTGTTCAACTTAAGCTGCACAACATATGCAGACAGAGCCATAACTAGGGCAGCAGGAACGGGGCGGCTGCCCCAAGTACAAACTGTCAGGGAGCGCAATCTGCAGGTGTGATGGTGCAGTACCTCCACTGATTTGTGAAAGCCGCATGGCTTTCATAAATAAATTCCAATAATTCAGTTAAGGAGGGTGCCCGTTTGGGGATCTGCAGAGGGTACCAGATGAGCTAGCTAAGGTTTTGTATGCAAATGATAGTATTAGCCTGAGATCTGGTAACATCTAAACTTCAACAAGATTCAACAAAATGACTTCAGTGAAATATGGAATTGCCAATTACAATTGCACCAAGTTATTAAATGCACAAAAAAATTATACTATTTTCTACCTCACATTTGCAACCCAACTTTGAGAAAGTTATGACCCAACAGGCAATTTACTCTCAGAGCAAAACATCTTGTTATTCTGTCTGAACACTTATCATTCAGTTCACATACTGTTAGCACAACTCAATAAATTCTAACAAAATTCAAAATGGCCTATAAATACTCAAACCATTTTAGTATGAGAAGCCAGGACATCTATAGTATTTCAAATACTATTGCCAAGATTTAAATATTTCTTACCTATCATTACCCTAAATTCCACCTAAAATAACAAAACTATAGGTATCAAAGAAAATGTGTTGATTTCTAATCCTAGATGGTCCTAAGAAACATCACTGCTCCTCTTTGCAAGAAAAAAGCTGACTATAGGCAATCTGGTGTTTAAGGACCCTCTCCAAATACCTGCAGTTTCATCTCACAGCCTTAATTCCCTGCACCCTCTCTCAAGGGAACAAGAAAAGTATGTTGTCTAATTCCTGCCAGTAATACTTTCTACCAGTGTACTATTTCTTCAGAGGTTCAAAAGCACACTCCGAGCCAAGACAGCCAGAAGCCTCTACCCCCTCTCTTATTTACCCTATAACCAACTCACCCCCTATCCCTCATAATAACCTCTTTTACTAGCACTCACTCCTCCCCCAGTTATAATCCAGCTAGCTCCCTCTCATACTTACCTGCAATATAAGACCTGTCCACTAGGTGACACCCTTATCCCAGCCTTTACCTCCTGCTTACCCTCTGTTTTCTTAGTTACTTACCTTAATATTTTTGAAGTCCCAGACCTGCTCTTATATCTCTCACTTTGCTCTTTACTACTACTGTCTACAACTACCTTTTCTAGGCTCACTTATCACTGTTATTACCCACTCCTGACTTATCTAACTTACCTTCAGTAGCCAATACTGCTGTTTCTTCTCTAGCTGCTTCATTACCTGTCTCTACCCGTTCCATTCGCCCTGTGGGCTCACTCCACTCCCCTACCCTACCCCCAATTCCCACACACCCCCAGGGGTCCTACTCTTATACTACTTAACCACACCCCTTCCCCTTCCCACCAATCTCAGGGAAATTTACCATTGGCCATCAACTCCTATTCCATCCTTCTCTAACCACTCCCTATCTCTCCTACCACACCCTTGACCTCTCCCCATCCACACCTAGTATACTTACATACCTACAACAAGACACCCAACAACTAATCCATCCAAATGTATACACTACCCACCCCAGCACATTTACAGCTATTACTTGTACTTATATTTCTACCACCTTTAACTATTGCCTACTTACTCATCTCCTATGAACACCCATTATGTCCACACCTTCACTACCCTAATAAGCTAACCACCTCTCCTTCGCTACCTATCCTCTATAACCATGTTAACATAACATCTACACCCAGCTATCTACTAGCAAAATATCATAGAATACTCCACATTAGATATAACACTCTCAATCCCAGAAAATCTCTACACCTAAACAGCAGATTCCCAAATTCAAGCTTTCTAATACAACTCCTCTCATTAAAAGATGGAGACATACACCCAAACCCAGGCCCAACAACAACTCCTTCCACACAACTCCATAACCCCAATCAATCCAATATTCATTCCCTTAATAAACCACCCAACTCACTCCTTATAGCTCATCTCAATATACGTAGCATTAATAACAAAGTTGCTCAACTCCATGCTCTCTTGGAAAGCTACTCCTTTGACATTCTTTGTTTAACAGAAACCTGGCTAAAACCTATAACTAAAGACAATGAAATCATCCCACCCAGATATAATATCCTGAGACTTGACCGTGCAGTCAAGAAGGGTGGGGGGATAGCTATTCTATTTAAATCATGGTTACAGATAACCACATGTGACTGTAAACCACCTCAAGATTCCAATGCAGAAATTCTTATTTCCAAACTTCAACTCAACACTGCCGGATCCATCTATATTATCTGTATCTATCTACCTCCTGGTAATAACAATGCCACCATAAAAAATATCCTTTGCTGGCTATCTCAACACCTGCCCCAAGAAAACATAATCCTAGGTGATATTAACATTGATTGGAATTGCTGTAGCAGCAGCCACCCTACCACCCACATTAACCTATTTGTTTTGTCTCAAACCATTACCTCCACCACCAGAATAAACAAACCTAACAAGAAAGTAAGTACTTTAGATTGGATTCTCATAAATAATCATCCCCAGACATATGAATCTGGAACCATCCCTGATGACACGTGACCACTCACTTACCTACATCATCAGGCATAAGACCAATGCTTCCATTCCAACCACTATCAGGACAATTAGGTCCAAGAAGAACTTTAACCCTGATCTCTTCCAAAATGGACTAAGAGCATGCAACTGGTCTCCCTTAAAATACCTCCCATTGGAAGAAGCTGTTAAATACTTTAATTCTAAATTCCTAGCCATTCTAGACCACAATGCACCAACAGGTTCTATTAGCATTAAGACTAAATCTGCCCCATGGCTTCAAAAGAAACCAAACAGAAAATCCATCTCAGAAATAAATACTGGGCCAAATGGCGAATGACTAAAAACCCTGTAGATCAACAAAACTTCAGACAGCTAAGAAATGACACTAAGAAAGATACACTGTCTGATAAAAGAAACTACTATCTACAATTCCAGCAGACTAACTTCCACAGAGCAATGGATGCTAAGCAATCATCTAGCACTCAATGCCACCAAGACCAAATTAATGTTATTCACTCCCTCCAAACTCACTCCTCCCAACATGAACTCATTCTTAGTTACTAGTCAAAATAACTCACCTCTCGAAATAGTGTCAGAGACCAAACTACTTGGGGTCCACATTGACAACCAACTAAAATTTAATTCCCACCTACAAAAAAACATCAAAAAAACACATCAAAAACTTGGCATGCTGTATAGACAAAATGCCTACCTCACATCCACCACTAAAATCACTCTAGCTACTTCCTTCCTTATCCCCTCCCTTCTCTATGGTGCCCCACTACTTACTAATCTTCAGTCCTTGTTAAAAAAACAGCTCACCTCTTGCTATAACAAAATTGCTAAATTCGCCACCACTCGTAAGACTTCCACTCACCACTGTCTCTCCCTCCATAAACTAAAATGGTTAGAACTTCCGAACTATCTTACTTACACTCAACTAACTCTAGCCCACAAGCTTATTCTAAACCCCTCCAAATGTCCCTCCCTTTCCTCTGCCCTTAAAATGCACCTACCAAACAGAGTTCTAAGGTCTAATAATCAAAATCTACTGGAAGTGCACAAACCTACTCATCCCCCAGGCAAAAACCTTCTTTCCTTTAGCCTTGCTCGCCTCTGGAACACTCTACCACCAAACATCCACATTACCTCTAACCACTCTACCTTCAAGAAGTCACTTTTCTTACACCTAGCATCTCAATGGGAATGCTCTTGCACCCACCCCACATAACCAACTCTACTTAATGCCCTGTAATATCATAATCTACTTTATTCATCTACTATGTTTGTCCGTTAATCTGCATTTATGTTTTGCTTTTGTTCCTTTGATAGCATGTACCAAGACTGTTACTGCCAAATGTTAATGTACATTTATGTTTTGCTTATGTTCTTTTGCTAGCATGTATCTAGATGTTACTGTCAAATGTTAATGTACATTTATTTCTTTTTTGGAGCTTTTCTCCCCGGGACTCCATTGAAAACGGGTTCTTCAAGGCCCAATGGACTATCCTGGTAAACCAACTGCAATAAATAAATAAATAACCATAATAAACCACAAAAAATCTGGGCAAGCATTAACCAGCTACTACACCCAGGTCAATCCATTACACCAAACTCACAAGACACAGACCAGGAAAATCCCAAGCATACTGCCAATGCCTTCAATACCTTTTTACTGACGCCATTCAAACACTAGCCAGTCAGCTATCACCTAATAACTTCACTATACCTTCCTCTAACACAACCCCACCACCTCCATTTCTCTTACAACCAGTCGCAACAACATATATTCTTACCCTTATCCAAAAACTGAAGCCATGCTCTCCTTCAGCAGACCAACTAACTGCTGACTATCTACTGAAATCAGTCATATCCATTGCCTATCCATTTTGATCAATAGAACTATTAGGGAAGGTCACATCCCTAGCATCTGTAAAGTCTCCCATATTATCCCCCTTCATAAAGGTGAAAACTCCACTGAATTCTCCAACTTCCGTCCCATAGCCCTACTTTCTCCTTCGGCAAAGATCATGGAGAAATGTATCCATAGGCAATTGCTAGACCACCTAATCCAAAATAACTTACTTTCCAGCTGTCAACATGGTTTCAGACCTTCCCACAGCACTACCACTGCTTTTCTTTCCTTTACTGACTGTATTAACAAAAACCATAACTACAATATGCTTTCCTCTGCATTATTTATCGATCTGTCCAAGGCATTTGATATCGTAAATCACCAAATACTTATAAATATCCTCAAATTCCTGTCACTAGGTCCACTCACTATAAAATAGTTCCAGTCCTACTTAGATAACAGACAACAGGCGGTGCTTTGGCACAACATTCTATCTACCCACCTACCAGTTAACCTTGGTGTACCTCAGGGGTCCATATTAGGACCTCTCCTTTTCTCTATATTTATCAATGACCTTCATCTAGCAATCCCCCAAGCTACATGCATACAATACAATGCATACAATATACAGACGATTCCACACGTATATGCTTATATTACATCCACTTCTGAACTTCACTCCCTTACCCAAAAAGTATTTAACACAGTTGAACAATGGTTCACTCTCCGTTGTCTTCTCTTGAACCCCCAAAAAACTAAACTCCTCCTTTTTAATCCTACTCATAAGTCCTCTCTAATAGATTTCTCACTTACATCCACTAATGGTACCATTATATCACCAGACCCAACAACCAAACTACTTGGTATCACCATTGACAACAACCTTAACTTTGACATCCATATCAACAATACTATAAAAACTGTCAACAAAAAACTTGGCTCTCTCTACCGGATTAAACCTTTCCTTTCACCTACAGCCAGAACAACTATTGCTCACACTCATCTAATCTCTACACTCCTCTATGCCTCACCCATGTTTACTAATCTATCTAAGAATAAACTCAACAAAATGGAAATCTCCTACAATAATATTGCCAGATTTGCTACAGGCAACTAATTTAGAACCCACCATTGCTTTAATCTAAAGCAGCTAGGATGGCTTGAACTACAGAACCTGCTTAAATTCCACCAACTAACCATTGCCCATAAGACTCTTTATCAACCTTCCAATATTCCTATTCTATCTACCCTCATCACCCCCTATAATAATCTGAAGTCCTTACATTCATCACATAAACTTCTTGTAAACACCTCTAAATCTAACAACAGGGCTGGAGATTCTCTCTTCTCTAATACTGTTGGAAAATCCTGGAATCTTCTTCCCAGTGACCTTTCCTCACTTTCTTGTATATCACTCTTCAAAAACAGACTGAAACTTTTCCTCAGAACACACTGGTTTGGGGGGCGTGGCCAAGGATGAACACAGGATAGCAGCAGATTTCTTCAGCTCCACCAATTTCATTACATTGACAGGAATTAATTACTTAAAAAAATAATTTTTGAAGTAATTTTCTTTCTAAATATGTTTGTTTTATATAGTTCTTGAACTATATCTAAAAAAGAAAGGAAATCTTAATAATATTCCTGTCAGAAATTACTTTGGAAATTTTCCTGTCAGTTTATCAGTCTGAAATGAGTTCCAGTAAGACAAATTCTCAAGACTCCAGCATCAAGAAAGAACTTCAGTCTCTGATAATTATAGTCCAGCAACTTGCTGCTAAGATGGATAAAATGGATACTAAAATAGACACTTTCATAGAAAAAACTACAAAACAAATATACTTGTTACATATGGACCTGCAACAACAGAAGATCCAGATGACAGGCATAGAAGAAGCTGTGAATGAGATGGAAAATAGAATACAAGAAGAGGAAATCAACATTGAGTTTCTGCTGAAACAAAATACACATTTACAAACAAAGCTGGATGACCTGGAAAATAGATCTAGGTGCAATAACATTAGGATTTTTGGACTGCCAGAAAATATTGAAGGTAACAATATTACTTCTTTTTTAACAACATGGCTCCCTAAAACTTTAGATTTACCAGAAGCATTCTCTTTTGGTATCGAAAGAGCACATAGATCTATAGCTAATACTAACTCTAACAAAAACTATCCTAGATCAGTTATAGTTCTATTTCTATCATCTTTTGATAAAGAGATGGTTCTTAAATCTGCTTGGGCTAAAGCTCCTGTTAAGATTAATGAAACAACTGTGCGTTTTGACAATGACTATTCTTCCATGGTATTAGCTAAAAGAAAAGTTTTTCTGCCACTAATAAGGGAGCTTAAAAAAGCACAGTTTAAAACATACCTTCTGTTTCCTGCCAAGCTTAAAATCTTCCTTCCTGATGGTCCTAAAATTTTCGATGACTTAGACTCTGCTTTACTGTTTATCAAAAAAATAAGATTTTGGAAAAATAGAAGAAATGGAATGGGCTAGTCCTTCGTTAAAGAGACTGGCAACTGAAACTTCGTGGAAGACTTCAGAGAAGAAGAAGAGACTAAAAAACAAATGATTTGTACTATGTTTTTTTTCTCTCTCATCATTTTATTTTATTATTAATCTTTTTAAATATAGTTCCTGCATTTCCAAGAAGCAACAAATATTTTGAAAAAGATTTAATCAAAGTTATTCTCTGTGTGCAAAGAAATGTTTTGTTTCATAACTAGTCAAAATATCTGGAGATTTAATGGCAAGCTGTGATTTAACTTGTTTCTCTTTCTGAAGAGGAAAAATAAGGTCAGTAATTTGATACATTTTTTTTTCCTTTATCTTTTTCTTCTTTTCTTTGTTTAAACAATGACATTCTATTTAGATTATGTAGTGGGTAAAGGGTGGGGAAGGGCAGGGAGAAGAGTAATGAAATTATGATTAATAGAATAATAACATATTTATTCCTTGTAAAAAGTTTATATGTTCTTCAAATGCTATTCCTAATTATACTTTCTTGATTACACTGCTTATGCTTGTTTGTAAATAATCTGTCATGCTTTAACTAATAATAATTAGAACTACATAATAGTAAATAATATGTTTTATTTTTAACTCTATTAATATAAACAGTAAGTAATATTCTATTGTATATACTTCTTATAGCTTTCTCTTACATTTTTTTTATTTCTGCCTTACACCCTTTTACTTTCTACTCTCTTTTCTTCTCTTTATTAATATATAGAAATGCTTTTGATCATATAGACACAGTAAATAATAAGATTTGCATAGGAGTTGAGTTGGGACAAAAATGTTGAGTTTTGTTACTTATTAATAATTTTGGGCTTGATTTCACTTACATAGAGTCTGTAATAACCTGTAGAATGCATTGTGAAGGTTTTGTCATGTTTAGATGCATTTACACTGCTAAATGAATGTTTGTCACTAGTTTTTAATAAGTTTCCCGCCAAAATGTTAAGAGAGACAATCTGGGATGTGGGCTGTCTCATGCACAGTGTCCATGAGCTACTTCAAAAGCTTCAACTCTCAGAATTCTCACAGAGAAGCTGAAAGCAGCTAGTCTCACCTTTGACCTAGATATCACACTGACACATCACAGATACAGGAATGACACTACCTAATTATACTCTCTTGATTACACTGCTTATGCTTGTTTGTAAATAATCTGTCATGCTTTAACTAATAATAATTAGAACTAAATAATAGTAAATAATATGTTTTATTTTTAACTCTATTAATATAAACAGTAAGTAATATTATAGGTTCATAGGTTCATAGGTTCATACTAGGCTATCTGCCCGAGGGCATTTACAAGCCTAGCCCATAGTTTTGTGGCTTACGCCACCCCTTTAGTATGGGGAACTATACCCATTATTTTGCTGTGCCTCTGTTGAGCAGTGACACTGAGGTAATCCCTGGGGTATATCTATCTATATATTCTATTGTATATACTTCTTATAGCTTTCTCTTACATTTTTTTTTATTTCTGCCTTACACCCTTTTACTTTCTACTCTCTTTTCTTCTCGTTATTAATATATAGAAATGCTTTTGATCATATAGACACAGTAAATAATAAGATTTGCATAGGAGTTGAGTTGGGACAAAAATGTTGAGTTTTGTTACTTATTAATAATTTTGGGCTTGATTTCACTTACATAGAGTCTGTAATAACCTGTAGAATGCATTGTGAAGGTTTTGTCATGTTTAGATGCATTTACACTGCTAAATGAATGTTTGTCACTAGTTTTTAATAAGTTTCCCGCCAAAATGTTAAGAGAGACAATCTGGGATGTGGGCTGTCTCATGCACAGTGTCCATGAGCTACTTCAAAAGCTTCAACTCTCAGAATTCTCACAGAGAAGCTGAAAGCAGCTGGTCTCACCTTTGACCTAGATATCACACTGACACATCACAGATACAGGAATAGCAGATTAATAATATGTGTTAAAACATATGTCCCAAACATATACATTACTATAACTCATTTAATTCATCTGATTGACAAGCATAAATAATTTTATAACTCTATACTGGAAGAAATTGTCATGTGATATATTTTAAAGCAGTAGTATAGCATGTTTGTAAAATCTGGTTACTAAAATGTGTTTGCTGTGCATTATTTTGTATAAAGCAGACAGATTTATTGAAGGGACAGCAATGTAAGATGGTGCTCAGTAAAGATACAACTCAGTGAGATCAGATATATATATATATATATATATATGTGTGTGTGTGTGTGTGTGTGTGTGTGTGTGCATGTGTGTGTGTGTGTGTGTGTGTGTGTGTATGTGTGTGTGTGTGTGTGTGTGTGTGTGTGTGTGTGTGTGTGTGTGGGTGTGTGTGTGTGTGTGTGTGTGTGTGTGTGTGTGTGTGTGTGTGTGTGTGTGTGTGTGTGTATGCATGTGTATATATATATATATATATATATATGTATATGTGTATATGTGTGTGTATGTGTGTATGTATATATATATATATATATATATATATATATATATATATATATATATATATATATATAGATGTGTGTGTGTGTGTGTGTATGTGTGTGTATGTAGATATGTATATAAATGTTTCTGAGAATCTGCTTAACTATGAAGTATGATTTATAACAATTTCTATGAATACAATATTTTATTCTATTGGCAATAATGAGTTTGAGTAAATGCTCATATACAAGCAATTCAAGGTTTTTTTTGGAAGCTGTTAACTGTATTTACATGACAGAAAATAGATGCATCCTAATATATGTAATGTCTGAATCATATTAGCCAAAGTTTTTGATTTAAATGAATGTTAGAACTTATTTTTCTCTCCTCTTGATTTCTAACATCAAGATTATTTGAATGCTATTTGAATACAAGTGTTTTATATTACATGGATGTATATAGTAGTATGAACAGTTTAAAAAAAAAAAAAAAAAAAGGGTTTATTTTAGGTTATATGATGCTGTTTTACCAAATGTGTAGTCTTGTCTTGCTAGATAATTGAATTGAAAACTGTTAACTTCAGTTAAATATAACTAGTATTAAATTGATAAGGTGGTAGCTGACGTACTGCTGCTTAGGGTAGGGGGTTAACTTGAGTGGTAAATACTACTCTAAGTTGGAGTTTATAACTCCAGGCTGGATGCAAGGTTTAATCCTTACATTATTTTCACTTGTTCATTGTTATTTGTATATAGTTTTGACATCCACAATATATTTTGTACATTCATTGTCACTACAAACAAAATTGAATCCTATACGAAATCCCATAAGAGATTCAATAAATACAGCTATATTTAAAGGTACACCTAAAGGAGGAGATGTAACATTACTTATCTTGTTATTTGTTATTTTGATCATAAGATTCTTAAGTTTTAAAATGCCAAATGACATCTTTAAAAGGAATTTCTTTAAACATTAATGGATTGAATAATCCATGTAAAAGGGCAAGCCTAATAAGATACATTAATTTACATAAGGCCAACTTAGTCTTCCTACAAGAAACCCATCTCTTGAAAAAGATATTGATAAACTAGCCACAAACAAATATACAGTATTGGTTAGTTCAGAGCACACTCAGAAAAAGAGGAGTGGCTATTTTATGGAATAAAAGTATGCCCATTCCTAAAACCATTAAGTCTTATCAGGATGACAAAGGAATGTTTTGTATGGTTACAATACAAATTAATGGGAAGACTTACACTTTAATTAATGTATATTGGATACCTGGAATTGGTATTAATACAGTGAAACATCATCTTGATAAGATCATATCATTCTCTATAGGAGATATTATTTTAGCTGGTGACTTTAATTGTATACTACATGAAAGTGATACTACCACTATAGGAAAGAGAAGAATTACATCTAATGCAAAACATTTAAAGGATTTTGCTAATTCTTATCATTTGAATGATATTAATAATCAGATAGATTCAAAATCATTACCATACACCTTTTTTTCTAACAGATACAAAACTTATTCAAAAATAGATAGGGTCTTTATTTCTAACCAGATGGTAACAGATTCAATTAATTCCAAAATCATTTCATGTCCTATATCTGATCATAATTCAATTGTTTTTGAATTCATGATAAAAAATACTCATAATGTTCAGATCAAAAGGATACCAGCATACTTAACTCAACTAAAATACTATAAAGAATATATACTTTCAGAAGTAAAACATTTTTAGACATAAATAACACTCCTGAAGTCTCCATTGTTTATGTTTGGGATGCCTTAAAATCATATCTATATGGACAAAGTATCAGATGGTATAATAATAAAAGGAAATCTTGGGATAAGGAATTGTTAGATATTCAAAGTAAATTAGACTCTTATAAACATAATAATAAAGAAAATATTATGGACAAGAAAGTTATTGAAGAAATAAACAAACTAAATGAGAAATACAAAGAAATTTTAACTCATAAAGTTAAAATAACTTTAGAGAAATACAAGTTTTTGTCTTATTCAATAAGCCCCAAATACTTACATAGACTTAAAAATAAAACAAAAAGGTTGAATAAACAAAACCATATCAAAGAAATCTTTTCTCTAAGGAAAAGAAGAATGTTTCTAGTATACCAGAAATACTAGATGAATTTAGAAATCACTTTCACAAAATTAACCATAATAATATTAACATGGAACCTAAAGATAAAATAAAGGAGTTTATAACCACAAATATGAATAAAAAGCTTAATAAACAACAGATTAAACTATTGGACAAGAGTATTTCATATACAGAAGTTATTACACAAATAAATAAGCTTAAATCAAACAAAGCACCGGGTAATGATGGTATTACACCAGAGATATATAAAATCCTTTCTAAAATACATATTCATTAATACATAAGGTTTTTATTTTGGCCCAAACTGAGTTAATAACCCCCCCATCTTGGCAATATACATTTATTTCGCCAATTTTAAAACCTAATAAAGATCCAACTAGATGTTCTTCATATCGCCCATCTCATTACTTAATGTTGATTATAAAATGTTTATGAATATCTTTGCTGATAGATTGAAGACAATCATTCCCGCATTATAGATATAGATCAGACAGGCTTCATTGTAAATAGAAATACTTTTGATAATATAAGAAGAACTTTAACATTAATAGATTTTGCAAATAGGAAAAAGAAAGATTTAACACTTATTAGTCTTGATATAAGTTCAGCATTTGATTCAGTAAGTTGAGACTATCTGTTTACCTTAATGATGTGCACAAACTTCTCGGATGCATTTGTAAATCTAATTGAACATTTATACAAAGGAACGTTGGCTTATATTAAGGTAGGAACATATGTTTCACAAAAAATACCCATTCTTAAAGGTACAAAACAAGGATGTCCACTTTCTCCACTATTATTCACTTTGGTAATGGAGCCTTGGGCTAATTTGATCAGAAACAGTACTGACATAGAGGGTTTTGAAATAGATGAAAATACAACATCCAAAATTTAACTTTTTGCAGATGATGTTCTAATTACATCAGCAGGATCTAATTCTTCTATACAGTCTCTATTTGATAACATGATGAATTTTAAAAGTATTTCTGGTTTAATATTCAATGAAGAAATAAGTAAAATACTACCTATATATACACGTAAAAATATTCTCATTAGTGATTTTACTAAATATGTACCCAATTCAGGTCAGATAACTTATTTAGGTATAATACTATCTAAAGATATTAAATCTATTATATATAATAATTATAATACCTGTTTTCTTAATATACAAAATCTTTTTAATACCTGGAATAATATGTTTTTTACTATGGAGGAGAGACTTACAATTATTAAAATGATAATATTCCCCAAGATGTTATACTTAATACAATCAATAATACTTCCACCTACAAAATAATTATCAAGAAACTGAACACACTAATGTTAAATTTCTTATGGGCACCTAATAGACCTAGGATTGCATTAAAGAAACATACTAATAGCTGGTCTCAAGGGAGTATTTCTTTTCCAGACTTTAATTTACATACTATCTCTTCTATTGTAAAAGTTATTACTTTATTAATAGATCAGTCATATGTCACAAAATGGAAAGATTATTGGGAGCTAATTAGTATACACTTCATGAAAATCTCCTTAACACATAAAAATATGATTGTAAATAACTCCATGTTATGGTTACTAAAGGAATTTTGTACTTCACCTATTACACCTAAACATATGGTTTATTACCCATTAAATATTATTATTAGTTATTGTAACTTTATATTCATGCACCCTAAGTATAGGGAATGGAATTTTATTGTATTTCCTATAATGTATACTCAGGGTATGCTTTTGTCATCTACTTCTGAAGGAACTCATTTAGCTATAGATAATGATCTAAAGTACTGGTATCAGTTGATATCTGATAATAAAGTTAAAATCTAGATTTCTTAAAACAAGAATTTGATCTAAGAGAAACTTGCTGGTTAGAGGTTCAGACCTTTAGACAACATCTCATTAATAAAATAGATTTAATGTCTATAACTGTTAAAGAATCTATTCCAACACTGATTGATTACTTGATATTAAATTTACAACATAAAGTTTCTGATAAAGGTAAACTTTCATACATACATAAAGTTATCAGACAAGAAACTTTTACAGTGTAGATTCATACTGGAATTATTTCACTTCTATTAATGGGGACCCACCAAATCAACAAGATAAACAATATATATTGGAATCTGCTTATAGAACTACGTCTTCCATTGTCTGGAGACTTTATACATGGAAATTTTTACATAGATCTTTTATACACCTTTGATGATGAATAAAATAAATAATAAAGATAATCTATGTAAGAGATGTAATGTAGAAATTAATGCTGACTGGGCTCATATGTTTTATGACTGTATAAAATTGAAAGAATACTGGAAGTCAATTAATGAATTTTTGCAGGCTCTTTTACAGATAATTTCATTATTTCTAAATCTCTTATATTATTCAACACACCTGTACCTCAAAGTGTTAAAAAGGTTAAGCTTCCCTTGTTATGGTCTATTCTAGCAGTGGCTAGGAAAATAATAACTAGAAATTGGATTTCAGATACACCTCCTTCGTTCAATGAATTTAAAAATGTTATGAATATAGTGTGCCATATAGAAATAAACACAATTAGGACTAGAACAAATAGAAAAACATCTTATTTTATTGTATGGGATAATTTACAAAATTTGTTAAAAAAATTTTAATTTCAATAGCATGGTATTTTAGTTTAATTAATTGATCTGATTGTAGTGGATGTCTTTGTAAATACTTTAGTTGTTTTGTTGAATATTATAATAATACCTATTTTTAATTACTTGTATAAAATTGTTATGATATTTCTCTTATATGTTAAAACAATAAACCTGTTTTGAAAAAGAACACACTGGTTATGCTCCTGTACTAAACCTGACTAGTCATCTATCTTTTCTAACTAGGGTCTGCCTACCCTATACTTCTCATGAACTAGTTCTACTTTCTTTATTAACTACAATTACCGCTTCCCTCAACATTACATTATTTTTATCCTCTGTGGATACTTATTATTGGGAGAACTCTTTATTAATATAATTATACAATAAGCTCCCTTCTTTTTTATATTATGTATTGTACCTGCATTTTGCACTGTTATGATTTCTGCCCTCTCTGAAAATTCTGTGCTACCCTGTAATGTGCATTGTATATATGACTGTGGTTGTTATTTGTTATTTGTTATTTGTTGTTTTTTTTTTTTTCATGGAGCTTATCTCCCCAGGCCTCTACTGAAAATGGACATATATCCAGTTAGACTAACCCGGTCAACAAATGTAAAATAAAATAAAAATAAATAAAATAAATACAGGGGCTCTTACATAACTGTAACATATTCATAATGCTACATTATTTCTTCTGACTATTCTTTACATATAAACTCAAATGCAAAAAATACTGTATATTCGTCTGTTCAAAGAAAGATGAATATACCACCCTCAGAAAAGCAAAATGCTTGGATCGCAGAAAAAAATAGTTTTCCAAAAATTCTAAACCAAACACAAGTGTACATGCTTTGGTACAGGCCAGTAATCACAAAGCAATGAGCTGATACTTTTCACTTACTGTATAACCAGCTTCCAGCAAAATGCAAATGATTGTACCAGTATATCTGCAGTATCCCTATGAATAACTTTATATAAATGTCAGCAGATGCCGTTATCACAAGAAAAAGATGTATTCATTGACATATTAAGCACTGCATTTTCTAAGACATATAAAGTGATTAAAATGAAGGAAAACATTGGGGTGGGCACAATTTGATGGACATAGATTTCAAAATATCAGTCACATTTATGAATATCGGGAAACTATTATAAATAATAAAACATACTGATATGTCCTGAACTATCCCAAGTAGTGCCTTTTCTGATGTTCAGATGATATAGTGAGCCACCAAAAAGGTACTTTTTGCATGAAAACAGACTTCTGCAAACTGGAACAATAAATGCATTCTCATGAATTTTCAACGTCATTAAGCAATTAAAATATGCAACACTGAAAAGAAAAGAGATGATGCAAACTAGAACACTTATTCAATGGTGTACAGGAGTAAACCCACAACCCTGAATAATAAAATAATTCAAAAGTAGGAAGCAAGAGGGAGAGTCGGCCTTATATATATATATATATATATATATATATATATATATACATATATATATATATATATATATATATATATATATATATATATATATACACACATTTTATATATATATATATATATATATATATATATATATATATATACACACACATACACACACATTATATATATATATATATATATATATATATATATATATATATATATATATATATACATACACACATTATATATATATATATATATATATATATATATATATATATATATATGAACACATTATATATAATATATATACATATATATATATATATATATATATATATATATATATACATATATACATACACACGTTATATATAATATATATATATATATATATATATATATATATATATATATATATATATACATACACACACATTTTATATATATATATATATATATATATATATTTAACAGACAACATTGCTTTAGAAATAGTTTTAGCACTTTTACAGCTTTACTTTTATCTACTGACACTATCCACAGTAACACAAATGATGGCCTCATAATGGTAGGCATTTTTAAGGATAAGACATATGCCTTTGAATCAACCACAAACTGCTGCTTGCTAAATTACACAAATTTAAATTTGGGAAAGATGTCATTGATTGGTTCCATAGCCACCTTGGCAGTAGGTTAAAGTTCTCTCCAGCAGCCAACTATCCACTAGGGGTACCCATAATAATGGGGTTCCCCAAGGCTCTGTGTTAGGTCACCCTATTTTAATATTCATTAATGACATTACTGAAATCTTGCATTGTCTCAGCCTCACTCTTTATCTAAAGGATATGCTTTTATTTCAGGCAAAGAAAAGTCTTGCCACCCTGCAAGTTCATCTCCAGCAGACTTTTCTCTGATATCTGTCAATGATATATTCAAAAACAAGCTCCTGATTAATCTCAAAAAAGCAATGTTATTCTTTTCACCTCTTCTCACAAACTTCCCCATCTTCCTACTTTTAATATCTGTGACAACTATAATAACCTTATTCCTCGTGTAAATTAGTATAAATACTTAGGATTAACCTTTGTTTTATTTTATTTATTTAGTTAGCTATTGTCATTTGATTACCAGGAAACCCAACTGGGTAAAAGCCCATTTTTAGAGGAGTCCAAGGGAGAAAAGCTCCAAATTATTACAAAACATTTTAAGAACAAATCATTTCACAGTCTTCAAAAATAAAACAGAAGTATCTGCAATTTTAATAAGTATAAAAAAAACGTAATATAAAAGCATTGGTTAAGGATCAATACAAGTTATATGACAATCATTTAATATTTAGAGAAATTTTAGAAGTTTGCAGAGAAATTAAATGTAAGTTAGTCTAATACAACAGGGATTTCTTTATGAAGTGATGGAAAAACAAGCTTATGGTATATTTGGAGAGAAAATCCGGGAAGAGAATTTGATAGTAAGGAAGTAAGTGAAGAAGGGAGAGTAAGGAGTTTTAAGGAATTAAACTGTACTTGTACACATTTAGGGATATAGTTTATCCTGTTTTTGATAAGGAACAGAGTCAGATTTTAGACAGGAAGTATTTCAGAGTGATTTTGAAAGATGGGAGGGAGGGTATTGACCTGATGGGTACAGATAAGGAGTTCTAAGCCTTAGCAACCTTGTATGAGTACAGACAATGTCCAGCAGACATGATAGGTTTATAGACACACAGGAGTTTTTGGTCACTGGATCATAATGACCAACTGGGAACATAGTTGAGTAAAATAATTTTTAGTATTAGACAAGCGTATGGATGCTCGAAGATTTTATAGGTGGTAATAAGCTGTGTATATATTGGCTGACAAGGCAGTTCCAAGCAATTTAGGCTTTTTAGTACTATACAGTGGTGGGTTCTGAAAGAGGTATCTGCTTCTCTTGCAATTAAAACTCTGCTATAAAATCTCAAAGCATCTCTCACCTATTGCTTGCAAAGTTCTAGTTAAGACTGTCCTTCTCCCAAAACTAAAATATGGATTTCCACTTTTCTCTTTCCACTCTGGCTATAGTACTCAGAGACTGTAAGCCACATAAACAAATTCACCAGATTTGCCTTACTTGCTGACTCAAGGACACACCACCACAACTTACTAAAAGACCTAAAGTGACTTCCAGTAACTGAAAGAGCCACTTGTTCACTTAGCACTCTATTGTTTCAAGTCCTAAAAATGGGTTCTTTTCCCGTATGAAGAGAAAGCTCCCAATTAGGGAACCATCTTACTCTGTACAAAGCACCCTGCTAGATTCAATCCTAGTCAACCATCCTCCATTTAAAACAATCCATTGGTGAAACAGCCCTGTCTAGATCTGGTCCATTTCTCTGGAATCAGCTTCCAGTTCATATCAGATGTTAGGAGACTGTTTGGGTGTAAGAAGACATTCTCAGAACACCCCTCTAAGGACGTTGAATGTAAACATTTTATGGACAATGGAGAATTATAACAATCAAGCAGTTATGTATAGCAACACTTACTTCTAAAAATTTGTATAGTTGAACTAATCATACTGTATACATTTCGCTAATACTGTTAGACAAATCCCATTTCACCATGTAAACTGTTGATAAATATGCAAATCAACAAACCTGAACTACTGCTAGACTGGTCTGTAGGTGTTTTGTAAATCTGTTCATTTTACTGTTCTCACTGCTGCTGCCTCTGTGCACAGGTCATGGCTGAAAAGGGTCTTTGGACCAGTCTACCTACCCAGTTATCAAACAGTAAACAAATAAATAAATATAACTAATATGAATGGTCAGGAAAGAAGTTAAAGATCCAGCTATGTTCAAAGGGAGAGAAGACATGTCAAAGGCATTCTCTGTATGTAATTCAAACAATGCAAATAAAATAACTGCATTAACAAACAGATTTCATTAATAACAGGAATAATCTCATAACCTTAATAATCATTCTGCTAACAGAAGCTGTCCCTTATGGTTTTGGATAGCCATGAAAAAAAGATATGACTAGTAAACTCGTGCTTGCTTCATTTAAATATTTGACTTTAGCACATTACTTTTTAGCTTGAGAGAAAACAAGATAGCAACTCTTCTCATATGGATGTCAAGGAAACATAAAACTGAAAAGATACATTAATGCAAGCAATATAAATCTTAGCTAAGTGGGTTTTTTTGAAAGCCTTATGACTCTCTTCTGAGAAAGAAACACATATTTCATTTTGCAAGAAATATCACCCCTTCATATATGAGCTTAAAACCCGTTTTGCCCTGAATGTTTTATTGGAAACTATACATTCTAGGGTAAAATATGTCAAATAAAAACAGAAAGAAAGAAAGAAATGAGCAACACTTGCACTGGAAAGAATAATGCAAAAGCTAAACATCTGACTGGCAAATTCATCAAAAGCAAACTTGCCTGTGAGATTCTAAAATACTTTACTGTTGAGGTGTGATAAAGCATCTAATTGTAAAAATAGCTCTCCTAGGAGTCTTCAAGCCATGCAAGCTAACATTGACTCTTAGTGCACTATGTCCAGTTCCAGAATGGGACCAGGGCTCACTACTCTGCAACATTTGGACCTTTTACATTGGTCTTGCACACCAATGAAAAAACTCTTTGTAGTGCAGTAAACTGATTGAAGTCAATGCAGCTATGTTGTGTCTTTCGGCTTTTCCCGTTTAGGGGTCGCCACAACGGAACTCCGGTCCACTAATGATTGGCAGTAGCTTTTTCGTGCCGAGTTGCCGGTCCTGACGCACAACCTTCAACGAAGGTATGCCCATTCATGCAAGTTTCCACACAGAAAATGCTCTAGCTGAGAATCGAACAGGACAACATCTGACTGTGAGGCGACAACGCTACCTATATGGCATAGCAAATGCTCCACCTGTATGTCATCTCTGGTACTGCAGGCAATACATGAGTAATAGTCCAATGCCTGCAGTAGCAGACATTAGGCTGTCACCCATATTGCCTGCAATATCCCCTTTTTATATATGGGATGTCTCTAGACTTCATATTCTTTACAAGTTCAAACTGCACTTCAGCAGTGTAGCACCTTATGTGTTTACTGAATAGCACTGGATGCATGACAAAGTTTTACCTGTCATATGTGTAGTGGTGCTATGGCTGAAATGCAGGTGGTGGTGACCACAGCCATGGGAACTTTCAGCTTCACCTGTATGTCATTACTGGTACTGCAGGCAGGCTAAATACACACAGCATCAATGCTGACATACAAGTAGTTGTGGTGATTATGTGGTCGACTTGACAACTGGTGGATTATTCCAGAAAAATGTAATAAGATTCATTAACACTGAATGTTAGTGAATCACGTTACCTGCTTTTGTCAAGGTGGATGCATACACAGTTACAGTGATAGCATAGTATCAGATATTGTAGGAGTGCTCCCCATGGTATAATGTCATACTGTAAGGCAGAGCTGGAATTTAGTATCAAGGTAGCACTGTAGGATGGCAGAGGCCCTCTGCTATGCTACCTTGAAGCTTTTTTTTTGTTTTTTTGTTTTTTTTGTTATCCAACACTTTATCTCTACCATGTTTTCCAAATATCAAAGCATTTTACAAAAATACCAAATACAATAAAATGGTTTATAAAATATAAAGGCGCAGGTAGACTACTTTAAAAAACTTTACGGATGATATAACCCAATAGCACGTCAACATTTTTTATTCCAGGAAATAGAAATATAAGGTTAAAGCTTACATTATGTAGCTTGCATGAACAATGCAGTAGATTAACAGGTCTTAATCAGTGAGGTATATGGCTCCACACAGACAGACCTATGAAAATGAGTGCCTGACCATTAGCCACATCCAGATAAACTCTTGGACTCTCCAGCAATTCTTCACAAAAAGGATAAAAACATATGCTGTGCACATATCGTGCTAACAACTTTTTAAGGCTCTGGGGTCCCAGATCATGCTTATCAAGGTTCTGGAACGACACTTACAAATGATTGTCTACTTCACTAATAATCACTGTAAGGTATGCAGGCATAGTGACATATATTAAGTATGAATACCCTTCTGTTGCATTCTGGCCACCACACTTGGAAAACATTGTAGGCAGTGGATTTTATTTGCTCTACCCTCCATAGTAGATAGTATAAATTCATTCAAACCTAAAGGCAAACATTGTAATACAAACTAAGCTAAAGCTGGCAAAACAGGGCAAACCAAAATAACACTACTAATCTAGTATAATGTCAATGACAATTTTGGAATGAGCTTAAAAGGTAGACAAATGCCACCTACATATAAGTTGCTAATGAAATAATTTCCAAGCCCCAATGCAGAGATCTGAGAAAACCTTTTTCCAGATCTTGGTAAGAAAGCCAGGGAACTAGAAAAGGCATATATCCTCAAATCCCCTAACTGGCCGACCACATTACCTATGTAAAATGTTTTCAGGCATGAGCACAGAGTATTGGAGATATAATACTGGCATGTTTTGTACCTGGGAACACATGTTTTTTAGACTAGTCCAGCCCTAAGCAGACAGTAGGAAGTTAAACAGGAAGCATGATGGTAGCTTAGGAGAACCAGCCTAACCCTCAGCATTAAGCTGATTATCTCTAGGAAGGGTCATTTGTGACTTCCAAATAGTGGGTAATACCTATATAGATAACAAAAAGGTAATTCATAAAGATGAGAATCCACACAAAAATCCCAAACACAAGAGTGCTAAGATACCTGCATAGCGAGGCAACACACTGACGAGGAAGAAACTGTTCAAAGTAAGATGCGCACAGATTCCTGACATCGTAAATCTGATATAGCAGTCGGATATGCTTGCAACTTTATGAATGAATACATTAAGAATACAGTACACTAGAAAACTGCAGAAAAAAGCTAATATAATTTCAGTACATGAGGTATGATATCAAAGGAGTCTATATGCACTTCATGAAGCTTTCAGGATTATTTAGGGATGTGGTTTAAGTTATTGCAGTGCATCTGGTATGGATCTCACAAAGCTGAATGCTCCTATTGGCGTTCATGCTATTCTGAAACTTTCTAATGTGCATTTCTAAAATCGACTTTATTCAGCATGCCCTTTTGTTTTTAATGCAGTTATCAATCAACCCACTGTTATCATTTAACTGATAAATACCACACGACTGAAGGAACCAAAACCAATATAAAAGAAGAAAGCAGTGGAACAAAACTCTTCAAAAATGACCTTTATTGCACCAATAGACCAAGTTAAGTGCTTTCATCCCCAGTATACATCACGGGACTTCTTCAGAACTAAAAACACACACAAACTGAAACGCTTGAAATAATCTAATCAATTATTAGCTAACCAATAAAATCTTCAGACCTTCATTTAAAAAAATTTACCTTTAAAATGCTGAAGTTTCAAACAAAAGAAAATACTAGTAGAATCATTAAGACCAGGATAAACAAAGGCATTTAAACACAATTGCCATCTCAACTCACATAACTCAAAATGTTCAGATAAAATATTCCCCTGTGGGTCAGGTGTTATCTGTTGTATTACCAAAAATTTTAAATTATGCCCACTGTATTCACTTATACGTTTGCTCAAGGCATTCGTAAGCTTTCCTTTTTTAATATCAATAAGATGCTCATACATCCTATCACACAAACGTCGAGAAGTATTTCCTATATAGAACGCTGGGCAGGCCAAACACTTAGCTAGATAAACTACATTTTTAGACTGGCAGTTGTAATGCCCATTTATCTTAAATCTAAAATCAAAAAGGTGAAAAGTTACACCTGTAGTAAGTATATGTGGACGTAATGAACACATTCCACATTTAAAATTACCAAATGGTCGATTATTGCATAATACAACCTTATTACCAGATTCCAACATATTTTAATGGACCTATCTTTTCTAAAAACTGTATTGGGTTTTTCACCCAATAAACTTTTAACAGTATAGTCCATAGTAAAAAAAAGTCCAATTTTTGAAAATAATATTCATTACATTGCTACTATCCTTGTTGTTCATAGTAATGAAAGAATGTCCACCAACTTTCTTTTGTTTGTTCAAATCAAGGAACACACACACTTCATGCTCACTAGGTATAGCTCCAGAATTTGGAGTATAACCTAATATTGGTCTAAATACTCCTTTCTCTCTTTTGGCTATGACCTCTTTCTTTATACGATTAAGAAACCATTCTGGATACCCTCTTTTTGTAAACATACCCAATATAAAATCAATTTCTCTTAGAAAATCGGCCTCATCCGATGTCATACATGCCCGTACCAGCTGGCCTTTGACAACAGATCTTTTTTGATACTGTGGATGCCAGCTGGTATAATCCAAATAAGAATTTGAAAAAGTGGGTTTGCGGTATATTTGTGATTTAATACTGCAGTCATTCAAATCCACAAAGAGGTCAACATCCAAAAAAGTGACCTTGGACTGATTGAAGCTATGTGTAAACCTTAAAAAAGTAGTTGTTTGATTAATATATGCTATGAATTGCATTAATTGTACCTCAGATCCAGTCCAAATCAAAAATAAATCATCCAAATACCGTGTATTAAGGGCAATGCATTGATAAAATTGACTTTGTACCACAAACTCAATCTCCCAGTGAGACATCACAAAATTAGCATAATTGGGAGCACATGGAGCTCCCATAGCAACTCCTACATCTTGCCTGATGAACTATTGACCTTCAAAATAGATAAAATTATTATTAAGCACCATTTCCATCAATGCCACTACCACGTTTATACTATCTTGCTTAAGCAATTTAGAGAAATAACCAATTAAGGCCAATGTCATGAGGAATGACAGTGAATACATTCTGGATGTCAATAGTCACAAAGCACATATTTTTGGTGAGAATGAAATTATTTAAAAGACTCAAACATTCCCAGGAATCCTTACAAATAAATTGCAGCCCTTTTAGGCCTTTCTTAAGATAATCATCATCCAGTTGGGCTATGAAATAGGTTTTACTTCTATTACCATCCACAATAGGTCTGAAAGGTGGATTAATAATGTCCTTATGTATCTTAGGTATACCGAAGATACTTGCAATCCTGGGATGATTATTAATGATGAAATTATATTTGTCAATGTTCATTTGGCCTTGATATAACATATCACTTAATGCCAAATCAATCCTACCAAAAGCAATGCTGATCTCATTGAGAGACACCTCACTATATGTACCATCCATTAGTAAGGTGTTCATATGGTTCACATAATCCAAAAACTCCACTATTACCATACCATTGCCTTTATCGGGTTTCATAACCCCTATATTCCTGTCTTTGACTATTTCAGTCAAAGGACGGGACTGATGTTAAATTTTCATAACCATCAATACACTGATTTTTACACATGTCCCTAAAATCAATTTCACAAGCCATCTCAAAAGTCCACACCAAATTGTGCATAGGTGGATTAAATAAACTAGGCTTCTTTAAACTTTTTGATTCACCAAGCTCGGATATATCATTAGATTTGAACCAAAGACTTAAATTAAGTTTCCTACTGAAACATTTTAAATCTAACAGCAAGTCAGCCACATTACATCTCCATGCAGGTACAAAACTGAACCCCTTTGTAAATACATCAGCATGTGCAATACTTAAAGTTTTAGTTGAATAATTATAAATTTTGAAGTCATTAGTGGTATTAGTAACAATAGGACCTGAAGGACTTTCAAGCTCTTCCATTTCAAGTTCAATAGAATTATTCAAACTGTTCAACAACCCCGAATTATCAACAGAAGTAAAATGCATTGAACAATCATTAGAACAAGAACATAAGTCATTAAAAAGTTCATTATGTCCTGAAATAATGCTACTTTGAGGACATACCACTAAGTCCATTTCTGTTTCCAAGTTCTGTTTTTTGCTTTCAGACGAGCCCCTTGCATCACATAATTCACATTCCCATTCTCTTGCTTCTGGTCCCGCCGAAAAAAATGACCATTTTGTCTATAATTTGCTTGAGAAGTTACCATATTTTTGTTATTAGTATTGTTTTTAATACATTCAGAATGTGGTACCTGTTCTCCTTGCTGTAGAGAGGAACTGTCGTCAGCGTTTACATCATGCCTATAAGCATTCTGTTGACTTGTCACTTCCTGTTCGCCACTAGATAGATGTTGATTGGGTGGATTTTGGCTTTCCAACAGATTCAAGGGTTTAAAGGGGTATGCACTATTAGTAGCATACATATCCATGTCCCTTTGAATCTTATTTTGTTTCCATATAAAAATTTGAGAACAGATATTGTCAACCTTGGAAACAATATTATCATAATTAGTTTTGTAGAAATCAAACAACAGATCTTGATGAATAACCTTATCAAGTATTTCCAAGTGATTATTAAGACAATCCATTTCAGTGGAATTTTTACACATAATAAGTTTCATAATGTCAAAACCGGCACGATCAAAAATTAGATGAAGCTCATTAACCTGTTCAGTTTCAGTAGCCAAACCATTAGGATAATACCACAGTCTTAAGCCTTTTGGTACTTGCCTTAAAGTGATATTCTCTTGCAGGTAACTGTTTTCTATTTCTAATTTTTTAAACTTCAACAATGCACTATCAAATTCTTTCAAGGTGTCAAGCATAGAGGCGCCACTAGCCTGAGCATTTTTATGCTGTACACGCTGACCACAGTCATTCGTTTGATTGAAAACAAAAGGATTGTTTTTCCAATAAGCACATGTCTCATTGCCACAATCTGCTTCTTCATTAGTGTCAGTCATTCAGGTACCTTTGTCAGGTGGAGAAGACTGTGTTAGTGGCAAACCCAAACTCGATGCATTAGAAATGCTGACATTTAAGGACATACCCAAGAACCATAAAAATGCAGTTTGTTGAGTAAGTTGCTGTTTGAATTGTTGAAGAAGCTGTGTCAGATTTACATCTGAACTGGTGCTGTTTAAAGAAGCGCCTTCACCACTGCTGTTAACATCCATACCACATGACTGAAGGAAACAAAACCAATATAAAAGAAGAAAGCAGTGTAACAAAACTCTTCAAAAACGACCTTTATTGCACCAATAGACCAAGTTAAGCGCTTTCATCCCCAGTATACATTACGGGACTTCTTCAGAACTAAAAACATACACAAACTAAAACACTTATAATAATCTAATCAATTATTAGCTAACCAATAAAATCTTCAGACCTTCATTTAAAAAAATAATCTCTAAAATGCTGGAGTTTCAAATAACAGAAAATACTAGTAGAATCATTAAGACCAGGATAAAAAAAGGCATTTAAACACAGTTACCATCTCAACTCACATAACTCAAGATGTTCAGATAAAATATTCCCCTGTGGGTCAGGTGTTATCTGTTGTATTACCAAAAAGTTAAAATTATGCCTGCTGTATTCACTTATATGTTTGCTCAATGCATTCGTAAGCTTTCCTTTTTTAATATCAGTAAGATGCTCATACATCCTATCACGCAAACATTGAGAAGTTTTTCCTAAATAGAACGCTGGGCAGGCCAAACACTTGTCTAGATAAACTACATTTTTAGACTGGCAGTTGTAATGCCCATTTATCTTAAATCTAAAATCAAAAAGGTGAAAATTTACACCTGTAGTAAGTATATGTGGACATAATGAACACATTCTACATTTACAATTACCAAATGGTTGATTATTGCATAATACAACCTTATTACCAGATTCCAACATATTTTTAATGGATCTATCTTTTTCTAATAACTATATTGTTTTTTTTATAATTATTCAACTAAAACTTTAAGTATTGCACATGCTGATGTACTTGCAAAGGGGTTAAATTTTGTACCTGCACAGAGATGTAATGTGGCTGACTTGATGTTAGATTTAAAATGTTTCAGTAGGAAAGTTAATTTAAGTCTTTGGTTCAAATCTAATGATATATCTGAGCCTGGTGAATCAAAAAGTTTAAAGAAGCCTAGTTTATTTAATCCATCTATGCACAATTTGGTGCGGACTTTTGAGATGGCTTGTGAAATTGATTTTAGGGGCATGTGTAAAAATCAGTGTATTGAGGGTTATGAAAATTTAACATCAGAACAGTCCCGTCTTTTGACTGAAATAGTCAAAGACAGGAATATACTGGTTATGAAACCCAATAAAGGCAATGGCATGGTAATAATGGAGTTTTTGAACTATGTGAACCATATGAACACCTTACTAATGGATGGTACATATAGTGAGGTGTCTCTCAATTAGATCAACATTGCTTTTGTAGGATTGATTTGGCGTTAAGTGGCATGTTATATCAAGGCCAAATGAACATTGATGAATATAATTTCATCATAAATAATCATCCCAGGATTACAAGTATTTTCGGTTTACCTAAGATACATAAGGACATTATTAATCCACCTTTCAGACCTATTGTGGATGGTAATAGAAGTAAAACCTATTTCATAGCCCAACTGGATGATGATTATCTTAAGAAAGGCCTAAAAGGGCTGCAATTTATTTGTAAGGATTCCTGGAAATGTTTGAGTCTTTTAAATAATTTCATTCTCACCAAAAATATGTGCTTTGTGACTATTGACATCCAGAATTTATTCACTGTCATTCCTCATGACATTGGCCTTAATTGGTTAGAGGAACAGTTGTATTTCTCTAAATTGCTTAAGCAAGATAGTATAAACGTGGTAGTGGCATTGATGGAAATGGTGCTTAATAATAATTTTATCTATTTTGAAGGTCAATATTTCAGGCAAGATGTAGGAGCCGCTATGGGAGCTCCATGTGCTCCCAGTTATTCTTATTTTGTGATGTCTTACTGGGAGATTGAGTTTGTGGTACAAAGTCAATTTTATCAATGCATTGCCCTTTATACACGGTATTTGGATGATTTATTTTTGATTTGGATTGTATCTGAGGTACAATTCATTGCATATATTAATCAAACAACTACTTTTTTAAGGTTTAAACATAGCTTCAGTCAGTCCAAAATCACTTTTCTGGATGTTGACCTCTTTGTGGATTTGAATGAATGCAGTATTAAATCAAAAATATATCGCAAACCCACTTTTTCAAATTCTTATTTGGCTTATACCAGCTGGCATCCACAGTATCAAAAAAGATCTGTTGTCAAAGGCCAGTTGGTACGGGCATGACAACTGATGAGGCCTATTTTCTAAGAGAAATTGATTTTGTATTGGGTATGTTTAGACAAAGAGGATATCTAGAACGGTTTCTTAATAGTATAAAGAAAGAGGTCATAGCCAAAAGAGAGAAAGGAGTATTTAGACCAAAATTAGATCATACTCCAAGTGCTGGAGCTATACCTAGTGGGCATGAAGTGGGTGTGTCCCTTGATTTGAACAAACAAAAGAAATTGGTGGACATTCTTTCATTACTGTGTACAAGGATAGTAGCACTGTAATTTTCAAAAATTGGACTTTTTTTTACTATGGACTATACTGTTAAAAGTTTAGTTTTTAGAAAAGATAGGTCCATTAAAAATATGTTGGAATCTGGTAATAAGGTAGTATTATGCAATAATCGACCATTCATTTGGTAATTCTAAATGTGGAATGTGTTCATTATGTCCACATATACTTAATACAGGTATAAATTTTCACCTTTTTGATTTTAGATTTAAGATAAATGGGCATTACAACTGCCAGTCTAAAAATGTAATTTATCTAGCCAAGTGTTTGCCCAGCATTCTACATAGGAAAAACTTCTCGACGTTTGTGTGATAGGATGTATGAGCATCTTACTGATATTAAAAAAGGAAAGCTTACGAATGACTTGAGCAAACATATAAGTGAATACAGTGGGCATAATTTTAACTTTTTGGTAATACAACAGACAACACCTGACTCACAGGGGAATATTTTATCTGAACATCTTGAGTTATGTGAGTTGAGATGGCAATTGTGTTTAAATGCCTTTGTTTATCCTGGTCTTAATGATTTTGCTAGTATTTTCTGTTATTTGAAATTCCAGCATTTTAAAGGTTAATTTTTTTAAATGAAGGTCTGAAGATTTTATTGGTTAGCTAATAATTGATTAGATTATTATAAGTGTTTTAGTTTGTGTGTGTTTTTAGTTCTGAAGAAGTCCCGTAATGTATACTGGGGATGAAAGCGCTTAACTTGGTCTATTGGTGCAATAAAGGTCGTTTTTGAAGAGTTTTGTTCCACTGCTTTCTTCTTTTATTTAACAGATAAACACAAGTAAGGTCACAGCTCGAACAAATGGATCAATGGAAAGAAGAAAAACAGAAATATTCCACAACAGCGTCCAACATCCAACCAAAAGTCAGGGAAGCCACAATATGTATAAATAAATAGATTTATTTTGGTAAGTGCTTTCATAGTGACTAGGCACCACTTCATCAGACCTTTCATTACATACATTAAAAACCTCCTTATATTCTGATTCCATTAAAATGGACAGCCTATAAAAGATTCTTTCTTATTAATTATTTAAAATAGTCACATTCACCTTTAACACCTAGTGAATCATAAAAGACCATACAAAACATAAAAATATAAAAACTATTAAGAAAACCACATATGCCTGATTTCAAATGACAAACAAATATAGGAACTGACTATGAAATGCATATGTATCTGGTATAAAAATAAAAATAAAAACGTTTGTACAACTACTTAAGTCGTGCTCTATTTTTCAGGATAGGCTTAATGGGAATTCTATCATTTAAACCCTTGCCTCCATCCGCCCTCAGCCTAATGATCCATCTACTTTCTGAGGTCTTGGTTTGATTAACCACATTATACCAGATACATAATTTACTATCAATATCTTGAAAATTAAAATAAAAATGGTACTAATAACCGACATGTTTCACCAAAACCACAACTAACCGAATAGCCCTATTGTCGAAAAACAGCTGTTAATGCCGAAAATGTTGACAACAACATTTTTACGGAATTAACAACAATGCCACCCTTGACATAACTTCAAATCCCATTTATGCACCCCTGCAGCCCCCACACCCTCCTAACTTAATATTCCAACTCCAAGATTGCACTACAGTGAGGAAAGGGATGTATTTCCCTAACTGCACTGTACCGCGATCCCTTTACATGAGTGAATGTTATATTTGCGAATGCACAATCTATTCGCAAATATGACATTCACTCATGCAACCTGCACACATATGAAGTATTTGAACATCTGTTCCTCGAATACTTCATAGCCGTCCAATTGCACGGCGACATTTCAATAGTAAACCCAGATACATATCCATTTCATAGTTATTTCCTATATTTGTTTATCATTTGAAATCAGGCATATGTGGTTTTCTTAATAGTTTTTATATTTTTATGTTTTGTATTGTCTTTTATGATTCAGTAGGTGTTAAAGGTGAATGTGACTATTTTAAATAGTCAATTTTAATGGAAGCAGTATATAAGGAGGTTTTTAGTTTTAATTTTATACCTATTGTGGCTTCCCTGACATTTGATTGGGTCGTTGGATGCTGTTGTGGAATATATCATTTAACTGAGTTTGAATAGTAAATGAAGCAGTTGCATACCCAGCTGACTAAGCACATTTCCAGAATATACCTATCCTCTACACCAATGTTATAAGCATTAACAAGTCTATAATTCAGAAAAAAATCCTCAGATGCACCAAGGTATAAATCAGTGTTGCTGAATCCTCTGAGGGAATACTATTTCCTTTGAAAAGTGAATCTGCCAAAACATGGATCTAGTGTAGTTTAGACTTCACATTTGCAATTGGTAGGCTGTTAAATGTTACCCTAGGGCATGCTCATGTCCTTATGGTGTCACAGTTGTATCTGGGAGTTTAATATCATTTAACATGAATTAACTTCTGTCAAGTTTAACACAAGATGCAACCACCACAGCCGCCATTTTGTCCGGTTATTTGTGTGATTAGTACCAGAAGAGGATCTCCCTTTTTAGAACAAAATTGAAGCACAGGCAAATAACATTTTTTAAAATGTTATTTGTTAACAATGTAATTGGGCTGGGATGCATACTGTTACGCAAATGGTAAAAAATAAAATTGGCAATACACTAGTGAAATGCAAAAAATTATAGCCTATAAAGGGTGAAACATAAAATCTTCACTTCTTTGTTTTTAGAGATAGCATAGAGACTGCAAAGAGAGCAGATGAATTTAGTGCACTCAGGAACTGCATGTCAAAGATGTTGGACTAAGGACAGAAATTCTCAATGTTCTGGTCTGCATTTACCAATTATAAAATAAGAAAAACAATAAGAAAAACAATAGGACATCCGATGTGTTTTAGCACAGCAGAGGTACATTCCAGTATGTGGTGCCAATGCCTACTGAGATGGTTTCTTGCTAATAACAGGCCATTTGGCACTTGCAGTCTCTCAGTACTATAGGCAGAGTGGAAAGAGAAAAGTGGAAATCCATATTTTAGGTTTGGGAGAAGGACATTCTTAACTAGAGCTTTGCAAGCAATAGATGAGAGATGCTGAGAGTTTTATAGCAGAGTTTTAATTGCAGGAGAAGCAAATACCCCTTTCAAAACCCACTATTGTATAGTACGAAAAGTTAAATTGGTTGGAAATGTCTCATCAGCTAATATATATATATATATATATATATATATATATATATATATATATTCGGCTTATTACCACCTATAAAATTATCCAGCATCCATCTTAGTTATTTTCCAAAGTCTGATTATAATAGTTGTTGTTATGTTATCTAACATAACATGTTATCTAACACATTTTCCAGAACTTTACCAAGAGGCAGAAGGTTGGAATTATGCTTACAGTAAATCAGCCTTTCAGAGATAATAAAGAATGTCTTGAAATATGAAGTTTTCTAAGAACTGTAAAAGGTAGGTTTTGCCCATAGCCTCATGGCATCCAACCTCATGTATGATGATTACGACTCAGCAGGATGAGAACTACATTCAGGCTTAGGTCTGAAAATATTCCATTAGTGATAAGGGAGCTTACCTGACTGCTGCTGGCAGTCCTAACCACAAAGAATACATACTGATGCTTTTTCATGATGGCCATGAGTTAAATAATTTTCAACACTCAGACAATACAGATTGTCCAGTATGTCAATCACATCAAAAATCTGTGCTTGACCATTTATTGTAACATCTACAGAGAAAAATATCTACTTTCTCATAAAAGTAAAAAATAGACTGAGATACACAGACAAAAACAGAAAATTTCAAAACTACTCCAAGATTGTTGTACCATAGAGAAGAGGAAATAATGTAAAATTTTGCAGCCCTGGATTTAGTATAGGTTCATAGGTATATACTAAGCTAATAACCACCAGGGCTTTTATAAACATAGCTATGCAATTCAACCCAATTGTGTCTCTATGCATCATGGGAGTTTATTAGGAGGGGGTATGTTAGTTTGTAACTTTCTAGAGATTATATAAGGGGTATGTTAGTTAGGTCACTGCTCTCTGCCTTTGTCCATCAGAGATAAGTGGGTCAGACCCTAGATGAATTTCCAATTTCCTATCCATTGGTCAAGGTTATGGTTAGGGATGGACTCTGCTTTACATGGATGGGCAGCCTGTTCCAGAGCATGGGGATCCTCTGAGACACATATCTGTCTTGTAAACATGTCTCATTTAGGTCACAAGCAAAATCCTTGGATCTCGTTTTTCTGCTGCTGTTCATTTTGTAGATGTGTAAAAGGTCCATCAGCTTGATCTGAGGATGCCTTGTATGCCAGGGGTAGATCACCTCTCAGTAACCTGTAGGAGACAGAGTATAGGGATAGGGCTTTAAGGCAATCCATATAAGATAATGTCTTTATACCCTGGATTCCTCTGGTGATGAACCTTTATGGGCATTCCAACTGTTGCATATATCTGGTCAGGTGCATGCTGAAAGGGGAATTGTACTCAATGATGGGTCTGATATGGACCAAATAAAGTGTTACTTTGAATTCCTTGGACCTGGGTGCCATGCCCTTACTTACAAGTTGGGTGACATTGAATCATTTTCTTACTGCCTTGGACACATGTTGGATAAAGGCCAGATTAATGTCTACATATGTTCCTAGATTTCTGACTACCTGGTCATCTCTTAAGGGTGTCTTAACAATGGACTAATTAGCCTGGATGGCAGTTTTATCAAAAGGCACTATAATGCATTTCTTGGCATTGAGTTTTAGTTTATGACTTTGACATCAGTCATTTATCTGTGTTAGACTCTCTTGTAAGATGTTTGTGTAATGGGGGGAATCTATGATAGCTCCCAAATTGCAGTAATCTGAGAACTTGGTCAGGCAAAGGGCCTTGACATTAGCCTTTACCTCTGCAAAGTAGATGCCAAATAAGAGCGGTACCTCTCAACCTCCGAACACAAGAAAGACAAAGTCAGAAATAATGGAGTGGACAAAGGCCTAAAAATAGGAATGGATTTTAAATATTGCTCCTTTAAGCTTAGAAAGTTGCTAGAATAACAGGTTTTGCATTAGTATGTATTTTCTGAAGGATACGAAGCCTGAAACCCAAATGTCTGTCATTATTTAGTATTATTTAATTACTTCAATCTTCAATGCTTTCCCAGTAAACTTCAAATTTTATGAGAAACAGACCAAAAATATGAGGCAAAAATCTGGACATTCTGCAAAAATCTGGACAGTTGAGAGCTATGAGCGGTCCTAGCATGAAGCAGTGAGATACCCCACCGGTCACTGGTCTCTTAGTGGAGGTGGTATCACCAATCCTAACTTTGAGGGTCCTCTCTGTGAGCCAGCTGGCAATCCAGTGATATAAGGGTTTATGCCCAGTTCATTGAGTTTGTCAACTATATTTGAGTGGGTATTGTATTGAACTCCTTAGCCATGTCCAGGTAGGTGGTATGCACCATTTTCCCCTCATCTATAGCCTTGATGACCTTCTCAAAAAAGTCCACTCGATTTAGTAGACATGATCTTCCCTTAACAAAGCTAACATGGGTTGAGTCCAATGTCTGAAGGTTGCCATATGTTTTGTTGACCGATGCCATGATAATTCATTCCACGGCTTTGCATACCAGACTAGTCAGACTAATATGTCTGTAGTCCCTGGGGTCAGATGATGGTCCAATGGTCTGAAGTAGGATAACCATTGCAGCCCTCCATTCTCATAGTAGAAAGCTTGTTTTGAGGCTATAGTTGAAAGGTGAGTCAAGTGGTCCTGATAGGTCATATTTCAATCTGTTTAGAAGGCATCCTAGTATATTGTTGCGGCTCACTAAAGCCACGTTTTTGGCCTTAACGAGTGTCACTAGGATGTGCTTCCTGTTAATATTTGAGGGGCATGCTAGTAGGTATTTCATGGGAGGAGGCAGGGGGAGTGGTGGGGGTGAAGTCTGAGCTATATTTGTCAGCCAGCAAATTCATTATGTCACTCTGCTCAGTGAAGGTGGCACCACATTGACCACCAGTTCGGCACACTGATCTGTGCTGCATTTGAGGCTTTGGACATAGCTGCAGAAGGCCTTGTGGTTGTCTTTAACCTGTGAGGCTATCTTACTGCCTAACTGAACTTGTTGAACTTAATTAGTCCTTTTAGTTTCCTGTTAAATTTAATTAGAAAGCTCCTATCATTACAGGAGTTGCTCTTCCTGATTTTAGCAATGGCTTTTTTCTTTTGTTCTATACCCTGCTAAGGTTAGGATTTCACCAGTGTGGTTTGCTTTTAGAGTTTGTTTTGGGCTTACTTCTAGTAGGTACATCAGCCATTTAAATAGTTGTATGGGGTCTCTGTGAACAATTCCTCATGGGCTGCTGTGAACTCAGGGTTGGGAGGAACACTGAATTTTGAGGAAACTATTGCTTAATATGATGTGGTTTGCTTTGGGATAGTTCCCAACTGTTACAGGTTTTGCTGGGGTTACCAAGTTGATTTTTGTTTTGAAGGAGACAGTTTTTTGGTCCAACCTCAATAGTGAGGATGTGACATGGGGGGTGCTGCGCTCTCCCAAACTGGTGAATACCAGGTCCAGTATGTTTGAACATCTGATGGATATGCCCTCTGGTCAAGGATATTTCTGTTAATAAAGTCTATGAATCGTCGTGTCTGTGAATATGTCAATGCATGTTTCCTAGTCTATAGAGGGATAGTTAAAGTCTCCCATGAGTAGGGTATTTGGTTTAATGATGAGTGGCTCCAAGTTCAGGTATGAGCTATTGGATTCTAGGGACATACAGGATGATCTATAGCTTGCTTACTTGGATATGATATGGGACTTTGTCTGTGGTGATTTGCATGTGGATAAATTCCAGGGCATCATCCTGTTTAACCAAAGTAGAGTTATGCTTGTTGTTAATACAGATTGAGACTCCTTCACTTTTTGTCCCTGTCAATGCAGCTGATGGTCTAAATGTGTGGAAGGCCCTCTAGCCTTGCACTGCCAGAAAACTTTCTGTAGATTTAGACCATGTCTCGGTAATGGTATAGATGTCTACATTTTTCAGAGTGAGGGGAGCTTGTATGGTGTGGAATTTCTTGTTTAGGCTCGTAACATTGAGCAGTATCACTCACCTTTAGGTTTCTTTTGGATTTATTTGCTATGCTGGTAGTTTTTTTTTAATTTGGCATTGCCTAAAAAAGATTTAAAGGGAGATGGATAAAGTTTTAGCCAATATTCAAAAGTCTAGGGGAGACAGGTACAGACCATCCTTTGCAAAGCAACATGGTTTGTTAACCATGTCCTCCAACGTTGACAAATATCAAATCTCCCTGGAAAAACACCAGAAACTAAGTCACTTATTAAAGTCGATCATCTTTTGCTCATATTGTGGCATCATCCTTGGTCAAGGATCAAAAGAACAGAGTTCATCATAAAACTGCCTCTACTTACATTTGCATTTATTCTATTTCCAACTATTTCCAAGGACTGCAATTACAGCCCACAGAATTTGAACAGGCACCTGGACAAAGGACCCTTTAACTGGTTTCCTTATCAAGTTGTTGACAATTTTCCCTGCTGAAAATTTCAGATCTAAAGATTATCCAGCTTGCTTGGCAAATACGGTAATTGCCAGTGTTAGGACAGGTAGGTACATAGTGGGAAGAAGCATGAATACCAGACTAGGGGAACCCAGCTTAGCTGGGACATTAGGAGGCATTTCTTCACTGATAGGACCATAAACAAGTAGAATGAGTTGCCAAAATGGATAGTAGGGGCTAAGATAATTGCAACACTTAAAGTAATTGGAGAACTGGAGGAAGAGAAGAGGAACTGGAGAAAGAGTTACACTATGCTAGCTGCAATATGCGGGCAGACCTGAGAGACATAAACTCTTATTTGGCTTGTATTTTGTGATATGACAGAATAAGCAAAAGGAAATTTGACCAAAAGAATAGAGTCCATCATAATGCTTACATCCTTCATCAAGCTCAGATACTTTTCTGGGATTCAGATCAAATTCTGAAGTTTGGTATATAAATTACAGGTTACATGAGGCAACATATATAAATAAATTATTTTTCCACTTCTTTTTATTTAATTGTGTCAGTCACACTATAAACAGCCAGGATTTCACCAAAAAACAACCAGTCATCACCCCCCCCCCCCCATGGCCTCAATAATGAAATCTCCAATTTCTTGTAGAAACAAAAATTAGCCCTCTGATGAATGGCATACAATAATTCATCCTTCTAAAGCAACTTTGCCAATGCACTCAAATAAGCTGTCCATTCCAAAGGGTGATCTCCTTGGCACCAGTTTATTTTTAAAATGGATATAATCTCTTCAATATGGTAGCTTGCTCCAGGTAAGCAAATGAGGTAAAAACTTGAAAGGACGGAGATACAGGCAGAGAGTTTCCTTTCTCCATGCCAAATACTAATGCACAAATGCATACTTGCAGCCTTGCTTCCAAAGAATCTTGTATTACATAGCACATAGTGAGTCAAGTGGGTTACAGGCTGAGATCTTGAGTCTGTTTTGAGAAAAGGATTGAGAAAACACTGTACATGTATTTGATACTTGTTAGCAAAAGTTGGGCCCTCAGAGCCCTTTTCTATATCACTCTGAGGAATCCTTAATTCATCCCCTTTCTAAAAATACCTGCTACTCTTACATTATAAAAAGCTGAACAGGACTTGCAGCTGAACCATGGTACCTTCCCTACTTATACACTCCATGACAGTAACTCATTGAATACGCTAAACTCATCAAAACTTTCACTGACTTTGTCAAAAGTACTTCTGCAGAGTAGCATTGCCCCTGTAGTCCCAGGACAAGCGGATGAAAACTTGAATCCTTGAGAGTTAGGAATGGTTGTAAAAAACTTGCGCAGCTGCCATGCCTATTTTTTCAGTATCAGTAGTAACCGTGAAACTATAAGTCCATGCAGGAGTAACAGCATGACCCACTCATCAGATATTGGGAGTATGCATTTCACATAAATCATTAGGTTTGAGTATACTTGTACTTGCTTTACCATAACAAATGTGTATATATGTTTGTGTGTGTGCCATGTTAGGTGCTTGTGTGGACAATCAGTGTCACATGGTACTGGTATGCATGAATTCAAGGAAGTGATCACACCTGGGGCCAGTTTTCAAATCAGTCCTCATCACTAACTATTCTCTGCTAATCCACTGATTATATCATTGTCATATATCCCAAGCAATGTTGCTTTATCCACCTGAGAAGCTTTTATACACAGACCTTTTACTGTTTAGCTGGTCACTTGACAAATGTTGCTTTACATAGTACCTGTACTCATAAATCAGAAACATCAGCCTTAAATCTGTTTTCTTTTCAAACAACCTTTCTAAAATGTTGTTTTCATTTAATAGTTTTGCTTTTACACAATTATGTACAAGAAGGTATCACCTTAATAAATATTTTAGAGCCTTACATGCCCTAACTCAATAGTGCAACATAGCAGTGATAACATTAAACATTCTAAAACGTGCTGTTGAAAATAAAGAATATTAACTGAAAAAAAAAACAGGATATGTCTATAATGCTGTGATTTCCATGATTATGAAATATGTTTCTAGTTACAATCAGATCAATTCTGCTGATTGAAATAATTTTTAAGTGCATATGGAAAAATAAATTATAGTACATGGGATAATGACACTTAACTTCTCAAAACCCAATAGGCAACCACTGTTTTAGTGACTGACACTTATATAATCACTAATGTTCAATTCTTAGGATCTGGCATTGAAACTGGTCATACATTTTTTTGCCCGACTATACCAATTACTTTTTTTATTGTTCTGCAAATCACCTAGGATTTAGAAGCGCATTTACATAAAAAAAAAATACAGAAGTTTTGGAACAGCTGCTCACGTTACGTAAGTAACATCACTAGTACGGCGTTTAATGCTGCTTATTTATTTGTTTATTTGTTTGTCGGTTTGTCTTTGTTGACCAGGATAGTTCAACTGGGCAAAACCCATTTTTAGCAGAGAGACAAGTAGAAAAGCTCCATTCATTGAAAAATACACACCAGAAATGTATTTCAGAAATGCCATGCCCCACAATAAGATCATTTAGAAATATAAGAATCGTTCCCCGGGGATTCATGAAGCTCGGTGCAAGGACGGCGTTAGCCTTGCGCCGACCATGTGGCATAGAGATGGTGCAGCAGCACCACATGCATATTAATGAAGGTGCGCTGCTGCAACATCCACATGCATAGGAAACATGGGCGAGTGCAGGGAGCGTGCCTAAGCGCTGCACGGAGGCGTGAACATGTCAGTTGCATACACGTAACCTACAATACTGACTAATACAGCCTACCTCTAATAATAATCACTCTTGTCAGTGTCCGTGGATACTGAAATGTATGCAAAGCGTACAAAACAGTTTTGTGAACACCAAAATAAAACGTAAACACATAGGCACGTAGCTGAATATTGAGTCCCCGTCCCTCGAACATATGACATTTAAAACCCCGTGCCCATATTCCATTGTAGTGTTGATAGTTATACCAAGTGGAAGCGAAATGCAGCATGTTAGCGCGCCGCTGCCATTTGCTAAGCCTAGCACAATGGTTAGGGTTACCTCCTGTCCCATATTGTAAGGGACAGTCCCCCTGGGCAGTTGTGTCCATACCAAAAGCATTATAAATGTTAAATTTCCTGCGATTGTAGGACATAATTATGTCCCATATTTTATGTAATAGTTCCAGACAATACTTATTTCCATATGTAAAATACCTAAATGTTACAAGAAACAGAATAAGCAAATAAACTGCTACAACAATAAGCTTTCAGTTAGGCATAAAACTAACGTACTATCCTTTGTACTGACCATGGGTATGTGTTGGTCTGTAAAATCTGATGTGTGTCCCGAAAATGTCCCATTTTATTCATTTGAAAAGGTGGCAACCCTACCAATGGTCAGAGCATTTGCTCAATATCTGCCAATTCGTGGTCCAAGTCGTCCTTGTCAGGACAGCCCAAAGATGAACGGGTATTACCCGGGTCTACCTACCATGTGATGAAAGATAAGTATTTGCGTGTACCTATGTGTGTGAAGTACAGCATGTGGAAGATCAAAAATGCTAGGGTAGTCCTCACAACCATATTGGTACCAGAGATATGTAGTGTATGCAATGTGTTCTGTTGACTGTGCCATGGGCCATCAACCAGAGAAGGGATGGATGGTGTGTGTGGAATATGGGGGGTGGGGGTGACGGGTAATGTAATAATTTGCCAAGGGGAGACTGGGTTGGATGCACAATAGGCGAACTGGAGGTGTACGAGGGAGCAGTGGGTGAATCAGAAAGAAAACCAAAGAACAAACATTCACATCCGCAGTACAACCTGACAGGCCATACTGTAGAACACAACCCCACAAACATATGAACATTAAAATATGCGATACACATGTACAGAAATGTTACCAGCACATACCCACATAATGGTCTTGCCTGAACTGAGCCATCCAACCCCAACACACCTGGATACATAACTGAATACCCATCATCCCCTCCACAGCACACCACCCCCCTTCCTGAACATCCACCAAAACAACCCATACTTGGGCTGCTAGCTTGGTGCAGCCATATCTGCACATAGTGACCCCTACTCATATCTAGTAGGTAGTCTCACCCTAGGCAGTCTCAGGATTGCAAACGATTTATCCCTTGCATGTATAACCCTACCTCATTTTCGTAAATCAAAAAAATCGAGGTTATCGGTCCCAAAATTTTTGGATATCCCTAACTGGATAAGTATCTGTTCTAAAGATTAGAGTTGGTGTCACGACCCAATGTCCAGTCCCGTAGACATTTGGACACATGTTGTATGAGCAGTAGTTGTCCACAACCCTGCTCAACCTCCAGCCAGTCCTGTAGAACCAATGACCCGGGATTAAACACCTGACCATGATGCACATCTCCCCACGTGCATTATCGGGAATATATACCTTTCACATTCACATAGCTACAAATCACACATACATACATATAAGTAGTTCTCAAGTATGTGTCCAATTCATAAATATGTATACTTGCAAATGTATACATATGCGTCTCAGAAACATATGAATAGTAACGTACTGTACATATGTACACCACCCAGCTGTCACATTTGTTGCCAGTACTGTGGAATGACTGTACTAAAGTCATATATCCTAATTACCATCCATAGAGAATGTATCACAGATGGTTTAGTGGTAAAACCAGTGACTATGGGGTTCCTGTTCCCGTGCCAAAGCCATGCAAGGGCTATTTTTATATGATGGCCACAATAGTGGCAGTCGGATATAGGGTGATTAAGGCGCTTGAAAGCAGATGTAAGTAGGGTTACCACTTGTCCCACTTTGCGAGGGACAGTCCCTTTTTGGGCAGTTGTGTCCTGACCAACAATATTAAAATGGCAAATGTCCTGAGATTGTAGGAAATAATTATGTCCCATATTTATAGGGTGATTAAGGCGCTTTAAAGCAGACGTAAGTAGGGTTACCACTTGTCCCACTTTGCGAGGGACAGTCCCTTTTTGGACAGTTGTGTCCTGACCAACAATATTAAAATGGCAAATGTCCTGAGATTGTAGGAAATAATTATGTCCCATATTTCATGCAACAGTTGCATAAAATAGTTATTTCTGTATGTAAAATACCTAAATGTTACAAGAAACAGAATAAGCAACTAAACTGCTACAAGAATAAGCTTACATTTAGGCAAAAAAGTAAAGCTCTGTCCTGTGTACTGACTTTGCGAGGGACAGTCCCTCTTTGGGCAGTAATGTCCTGTACAAATAATATACAATGGCAGATGTCTGAGATTTAATGACAAAATACCCTATATTTATGTAATAGTTGCATAAAACAGTTATTCTGTATTTGAAACACCTACATATTATACGAAACAGAATGAGCAACTAAAATGCTACAAGAATAAGCTGTCATTTTAGGCCAAAAAGTGAGGTTCTGTCTTTTGTACTGGCTGTGGGTATGTTCCAGTATATATATATATATATATTTATATATATATATATATATATATATATATATATATACACAGAGCAGACATGTGAACAAGAAAGCATTCATAATGAATGTGAAGGAAAACAGCGAAACACCCGTATTATCTAGTGCTGATATATCAAGCTGGCCAGAGGTGCCCAAAATCCCTGCATCTCTAACCACAGGTAGAATGCTAACAGTGGGAGTAACCTTGTCCATGTGCTAAATCTGACTTTCAAACGGATACAGGGCTGTCCCAATCCTCAGTCGGACAAGCCTAAACCCAGATGACGACATGAACACCCTGACAAACACACGTATGTGCCAGGACTATAGGCTTTGGAGGTCTGAATATACTCGGAGTGAGTCAACATGCTGCACGGGTCCAGAGCAGAAGGGAATGGCGCATGTGTAGTAGTGAAGTTTTCCCATCAGGGAAATGGATGCGTGAGTGAAGTGTTGAGGCATGTGTTCAGGTAACTATGAACCATGGGTATACATATAAATGAAGCAGAACACCAATAGTGTAGTGGTTAGAGCATCCGCCTAACGAACAGGCATTCACGGTTCAAGTTCGACTATAGCACATATCATTTTCCTTGTGGAATGAATATCGCTCTGCTGTAAAGCAGACATTAAAACATGTAAAAGTGAACATGTGCATCGCATGGGACTATTAACCAGATCCCTTCAATCAAAGTGGTACTGTCATAATGAATAAGGCACAAGTAAGCACAAATAAACGGCAGTAAACATATGTAACGCACAGTAAGCATAGGCAAGTGCGCCTGTGCGGGTGTAAGCAGCGCCCACCATAGGAAATGTATTTTTGTATGTACAGATTTAATATATATATATACATATATATATATATATATATATATATATATATATATATATATATATATACATACACACATATATATGTGTGTATAGATATATATCGACATACATTAAATAAATATATATATATATATATATATATATATATATATATATATTAAGAATGAACGTTGTAACAATAAAGCATACACAAGGGATGTGAAGTGAATCAAGAGCAAATATGGTATTATATAATGCTGTCAGCGTATGTCATAAAAAGCTGCCCAGGAGTGAACAGAGCACTGCTACTCACACCACAGGCATGGTTTTACCAGTAGGAGTAACATCGTTGAATTGCTAAGTCTACTTTACACACAGACAGAATGTAGTCCATGCTGGGACCACCAAAAATTGTAAAGCGTAAATAGCCATACTCCATAACCCCAGGAAAGCATGTATGTGCAAATATTACATGGCGGGATAGCCTGTGAATACACGAAGCAGGACAAAATATGTGTAGGGCCCCAAACGCTCTGGAGAGGGCAATGTGTAAGGGTGTGTCATGGCTGCGATAACAAGTGGATAATGTATGTTAAGCATGTAAATTCAACACGGGTGGGGTGGAGGAACTATGGGTATGACATTATGGATCCAGGCGTCCCAGGGTTGGCTGGCCCAGTTCTAATGGATTGCCCCGTGGAGATCAGCTAGAAAGTTATTAGGGACCTGGGGACCCAAGTTGATAGCAATCTCTCCTTTGAAAACCACATTGCCAAAGTGGTTAGAAAGACCTTCTACATAGCCCACCTCATCACGAAGGGTTTCACATCTAGATCAAGAGAGGTAATCGTGCCCCTTTATTCATCCCTCATCAGGCCCATCATAGAATACAATGCCCCTTTTGGGATATACCTTACCCGACACCTGCAGCAATTAGAAAGACCCCAAAAGTATCTCACCAAGAGGATCAAGGGTCTCAAACAGATACCATATGCTGCTCGGTTAAAAAAACTCCATCTCTACTCAGTTGCATACCGTCTACTTTGAGGCGATCTATGCCTGACATACAAAGCTATGTCAAATCCAGAATTAATGGACATGCTCCACCTCAGTAAATCTAAACCCTTAGAGTCACACGCTCGAGGGACTTGAACCTCAGCACAGAAATAAATAGAACTTGCTGGAGGGACAGGTTCATAACCCAGAGGCTCCCTTCGCTCTGGAATAGAATTTCAGTTCATGTGAGGCAGAGCACCTCACTGAATCTCTTCAAGAAGAATCTCGATAGGTGGATGGGGGATCATAGGTTTGTCCCAGGGATTACTCCCGTGTCACTATTGGACAGAGGCACAGTAAACTAAACCTTAAAAAGGGCACAGTATACTCCAATCAAGGGGTGGCGTAAGCCATACAGAATCGGGCTAGGCTTATAATTGCCCCAGGGCAGATAGTCTAGTATGAACCTATGAACCTATAATAGGTATATATGCATACACACATGCAGACAACAATATGATGAAGTACATTCTCTGTAACACATGCATTCCATTTGTTGACATAAATAATAGGAATGTGCACATACAAACATCGACAGTAGATGGAATAATAGGCTGTGCAGAAGAGGGACAGGACGAATAACACTGTATCACATTCCAATTACCATCGGTAATCCGTACATGAACATATTGCGACATCTGTCCACTGTATAACGTGCTAAATA
>NC_056745.1:1361721374-1361781374 GCF_019279795.1 Protopterus annectens
GGTTGTGCAAGCCTATTAACACATGGTACGACATGTGTCCTGACACGGGGAGAGTGGGCAGTGTGTAGGGGTGTGTTTATACCCCACCTGCACCCACAGTAAGGATGAGTGCTGTAGAGGAGTGGTAGGTAGGGGAACTATGGGTATGCGATTATGGGCCTAGGCGTGCAGGTGTTGGCTGGCAGAGCCGTATTAGGACTGCCCCGTGGATATAAGTAATATTCTGATGTGGGTATATCAGATGCCCATACCACCCAAACCTTAAGAGCACATCCACTGGATAGTCCGTAAACCATTGGGGGAACACGTAGGGACCATATCATTGAACTGTCCCTGATTACCAGGGACGTCCGTGATTACGAATCAGAATCTAACTCTGTCCCAACTAAACCCTCCTAGAACTAGTGATATTAGGAGGAAAGGTGGAATACATGTAATGAATAATGACAATATGTAAGAGTCATAAACAGCATGTACCTCAGACAATGTGTATGAATACATATGCTCTGGGTCTGTCAGTGTGTCAGGTTAATAGCGCCAAACTTCTAAAAGTGTCCCTGAGGTTGTTATGCAGTGTCCCTGATTCAGTGTTCATTCTTCCCCATTCGTATGAGAGGTCTGCTAGTGAGAGAAAGTGCATATTCCGCCGACTACCTTAGAAAGATGATAGAATAATAGGTTGGAGTTACCACCTGTCCACCTTTGCGAGGGACACTCCCCTTTGGGCAGTTGTGCCCTGCAAAATAATTGTAATTATGGCAAATGTCCTATGATTTAGGACAAAGATTTCCTATATTGTCTGTAGTAGTTGATAAAACAATTATTTTGTATCTGAAATACCTAAATGTTATAAGAAACAGTATAAGCAACTATAATGCTACAAGAATAACCTTTTATTTAGGCAAAACAGTGAAGTACTCTCCTTTGTACTCGCCTCTACATAAAGGTCCTATAGGGCTGCCACCTTTTCAAATGCCCAAAGAGGGACATGTTCTGTAGAAATCTCAGATTTTCCAGGACAAAACATACCGACAGCCATGCATAGTACAGAATTTTACTTATTTGCACAAATAACAGCTTATTCTAGTAACATTTGAATTACTTCACATAACATATAGAGGGTTCATATATAAAATAACTGTTTTATGCAACTATTAAAGAAACATAGGATATAATTTTGTCCAGTAATCTCAAGACATTTGCTACGTCTTGATTATTTTTGCAGGACACAACTGCCTAAAGAGGGACTGTCCCTCGCAAAGTGAGACAGGTGTTAACCCTAAAGTCCCACCTTGGCCAATTGAAAAGGTGGCAAACCTATAATACGTATGCGGTAGCATGACTTGGCCGACGGATGTGGCTCCCAAAACCCAATTACTTGTCTGTATTGAAGAGTCTAGGTTCCCATGTATCAGCCAGATGGGAGCAGGTTGTATGAGGAACGCACAAATATGATTAATTCACTGGACATGCCGCTGAATCCGTACAGTCGAACGTCATGCCGTCGCCTAATGGGCAGCCATTCCTGATAGTGTAGTCCTGTAGTCTGATGTAATAGGCATCACAAGGTAATATTGTGGTCCTCGCTCCCACACAGGGGTGTGTGAGTGTCAGATGCAAGCATCAATGTCGGTGCATTTGCAAGTGCGGGAGCGAGTGGGTGTAAGTCAGTTTGGCTACCAGTATGTGAGTATTGCACTGGTAAAGCAATGTAGAGGCTAATTGAGTGTAAGAAGCTGTAACCAGAGGTCAGCAGTGCTTAACACCATGCAAACCCACGCACACCTGCTCCCAACTGCTTTAATGTGCCTTACTCCCTCCGTATCCAATGGCCTTGTTCTGCCCTGCAACCAAATAAATGTCCTCTGCAAGGCTCGGAACTAGGACCCTGCACACAGCTAATGTGAATTACCAATACGCCATGGCCGATATATAGACAACATACAGTACCACAAACATATCATACAGTGCAGTCATTCAACAGTATACAAATGTATCCCATCATGTATATGTATATGTGAGTGTTTATGCCCAGCATATAGGTACATACATATATAGAGATATATCAGGAACATACCATGTGGCAACAAAGCATTACAAATGAATGAAATGGGAAACACCAGTGATGCCTGTATTATGTAGTGGTGTTGTTCTATGTGATCTCAAGACTCCCACAGACAGACATGTGTCAGTCATACATGTAAATAGTTGTACATTTGCCGTATACATCACTCTGTGCATGTAATTTACATTAACACAACAGTACCTGTTCAGTCATTATGTGTAAACAGTACTCTTGCAAGGTGCTGTGTGCAACATCATCATCATGATAACGGTAAATGGGGTAACCATAGAGAGGCCAATAGTGTTGTGTGTACAATGGGGTCATCCTCATCACGTGTACCTGGACCATTTATGAGTAATGTACATACCAGGATCGTGCACCTGAGGGACAGGGATTAGGATAACAGGAGTACGTTGTGATGCATATTACAAGGGTTACATGTGTCCAGTGGGCACGTGTGTGAAATGGACAGCTACGTATAGGGCAGATGTCCTAGGAGCCGATTGGCCTTATGTTTCCGTAGGTGAGGGTCGGATGTAGGGGAAGGAGTGTAGGTATGGCCATGGAGGATAGGTAGGGTAGGATCACAGGCATGACAGCATACAGGGTTGGTATATGACACATGTGGGGGGATACACCCTGGACAGGGATGGGTGTTTGGCATTCACAAGGCCATGGGAACAGTGGGATGTAGGTCCCCAGCCATAGGCAGCCACCACTGCACCTAAACAGCTGCAAAGGAGGCAGTGCTGGGGGCTGTCCAGGAGGGGCAGCATCACCCTGTAAATGTGACTCCACCCTTGAACTTGCGTATCTGGCTTCGGAACCCCTTAGTGAGCCCCCAACGCAACATGTCCAGGATCGCACGACAGCAGACATTTACCTGTCTAGTCCTGCTCCCAGAGAGGACATGCTCCAACCTCAGTGGTGGTACCACCAGAAGGTGGTGCATAGCCAACAGAGGCTGATGTCCAAGGCTGGGCCCCAGATGTGCCAGTGACCGGTGCCATGGTCAGTTGAAGTGGGACAGGAGGTTCTGCCGGGACCTCCCAACCCATTCAACCTATAGTGTTGCAGTTTAAACCCACATATGGCTTTGTGATAGGGACCAGCATACAGGATTACCTACAACAGTATGCATAGATATCACCATCAACCCAACACAACAGATGGTATACATTTGCAGAGGGAGCACAACACATGCATATATACAGCATGACATCTGTACAATGTATAGTAGACGTGTGACCGCAGCTATAAACAGTTGCCCATTATTGGCTTGTCACTGGGAACCCCAGGCAGTGTCTTTCATACCACTGTCTCATGTGACACATGTCCAGTCAGGGATGCAATGGCAGTAACACATACCTATCATCATGTACTTTCTGCAATCCTCACACTATCCTTCTGCTGTGCACAGATGTGTATTCAGTGTGTAACACAGGAAACAATTGGTTGCACACATTGACCAGTTCACAAATGGCCCTACAGATGGGGGTCTCTCATGAACAGAGTACTGTCATGCCTGTATTATAACATGCAGAATAGCCATTACCACACACATGTTAAACAGGCAATAGTCTCAGTGCAGCATAGCTACACTTACATGCTGTAGTCATGTGTGGCACATCACCATCCTGTCTTTAGGCTATTTCCTACTGTGTAAAATGTTTGAGGTACATCCAGATATCATCTGTGATGCCGTGTCAGAACACCACATCCAGGTACCACTCACAGTGTCTGTCATGGCCAAATACCAACATGTTTTCCCTAGATAGTGTACTGTGTTTATCATGCAGATGGCTATGGGAACACCATCACAGCTGTTCCACATGCAATCAGCTAGAGGAGGACTGCAATAGGTGCAAAGTCCATCACCTGACCATGTCCATCACTTACAATACACATGCTGCTGCTGTGCAGGTGTACTCCTTCACATCCACCAGAGAGTGTGTGGGTGGGACAGGCAAAGTACAACAGGGAAGGGCTTGGAGACTTAACCCTAAGCATCGTCTGCCACATGCCTAACAGTACAGGGGTCAAACCCCTGACTGACTACTCATTACTATTACATGTGCATGACGTTACTACATGTGTCACAAAGGCGACATGTTGCTGTGCTGTAAGAACATATATGTGTGTAGGTGAGTGACATCTGCAACAGAGATATAGAAGACATACATTAGGTGTGGCACACATGGCTGTCCACATGAATAGATGCCATTGTCACCACAACCACACTCTCTAATGGACACGCATTGGCACTCTTTGCCAGGGCCACAAATACACAACCTAACTACTTAGTTTGCCACACTGCAGTAATGCACAGGACTACATGCACCACAGGAGATATCTGGAGGTTCTATGGGCTAGGGCATGTGAAAGTGTTTGACATCTGTTGGTATGCCAACAAGGGTTATACTGGTAGTGACTGTGGTTGGGAGCATCACAACCCACAAGCAGACACAAGGTGCCAGTACTGGCATGCATGTATGCATTGCTTCATGGGTGTGTAGTGGTTGGCTGTGCAAGATGGCTGTACAAGGCTGGGTGAGGGGTAATCCTTGGCATTGCTTCACCCGACAATGGTGTACAGTGCAGGGTGTAGTGTCTGCAGTGTCCCACACAGATGGGTACTGCATGACCTGCCCTGACATCCTGGTTACCAATGTGTATGGCCATAGCTTTGCAATGCAGGCCATGTCTGTGTTTGATAGTCCTTCACATGGGCATTGACTGTGATGTGCATGTCCCACAATACTATACAGTGACATGTACAGGTGTACCTGGTTTGGCAGGCACATGTTGTGTACACAGCCTGTTATCCCCTGATATGCCAATACTGGCCTGGTGTGGCGAAACCTGCTTATAGTGAGCAAGTCGACCCTGCACCTGCATTGATAGTATGATACAGATATTCCATGGTGTCAGTGGCATGGGTCCATACAGGGCACATGTGTACAGCATTGTATGGCCTCTGTGGATCACATTTGATGGCACCACATATGTTGCAGGCATCCAGTGTGGAACATAGTGAAGGCACAATGTCCGCATATATGTGTCAATTGTACCGCTGTACAGGGTGCCATATCCTCTGCAGGCCACTGCATTCACACCATGCCTACTATCTGTCATCAATGTGCATGGTACTAGCAACATAGCGGGATATCCTAGGCAAGTTTGTTTGTGCATGGAACATGGGTGTGGGACATATACCGGGTACTAGTAGGGTTGCATACTTAGTTCACCAGGCCTTTTGCCAGATGTAGGGGTATGGCTTGCCAACACAGTCCCGTGGCTGACTGACAGCTGTACTCCTTGTGAGGTGTCCAATGTGTCATAAGATGGGCACCATATAGGAAAACTACAAAATCCGCTCCCCAACATGTCCAATGGTAAGGCACTCACAGCCACCTCTACATAGGCTTTGACAGACAAACACACACTTGCCATGTCCTGTATACAAACCCCTACCTACCGTATCACACTGCAGCAATATGCTTTTAGGGCACACGCTACGGTGAATAATGGGTTGCAGCACGCCTACAGGTGTATACCTAGGTGGGTGACAACAGCAGGAATGACAAAGCTGGTCATGTGATTTGTACAGAGAGTGCATACTCTACAAAGCACTGTACTTGTCTCACAGAGGCAGACATACACACACATATGCTTGGCATGTCTGGGATTAGAACACTGACCTAAGTACTTCAGCACACTACAGCATTACTCAGTTACACAACGTGCTACCTAGATTAGTAGGTTACAGTACTCCCAGAGGTGTATTTCTAGGTGGGTGACATCATCAGCCTTGCCAAAGGTGTGTATAGGAATGGTATGGAGTGTGAGCAGTCTAAAAGCATTATTCATTCCTCAGGCAGATGGACACACACACACACACACACACACACACACACACACACACACACACACACACACTTGGCAAGTCTGGGACTAGAACACCGACCTAACTACTTTATTACACTACAGCATTATGCAGTTACAGAATGCGCTACCGAGATTACTGGGACACAGCACTCCCAGAGGTGTATTTGTAGGTGGGTGTCATCATCAGCCTTGCCAAAGGTGGGTATAGGAATTGTATGGAGTGTGAGCAGTCTAAAAGCATTATTCATTCCTCAGGCAGATGGGGACAAACACACACACACACACACACACACACACACACACACACACACACACACACACACTTGGCAAGTCTGGGACTAGAACACCAACCTAACTACTTTTTTATACTACAGCATTACACAGTTAAAGAATGTGCTACCGAGATTACTGGGACACAGCACTCCCAGAGGTGTATTTGTAGGTGGGTGACATCATCAGCCTTGCCAAAGGTGGGTATAGGAATTGTATGGAGTGTAAGCAGTCTAAAAGCATTATTCAGTTCTCAAGCAGATAGGGACAAACACACACACACACACTTGGCAAGTCTGGGATTAGAACACCAACCTAACTACTTTATTACACTACAGCATTACACAGTTACAGAACGCACTACTGAGATTACTGGGACACAGCATTCCCAGAGGTGTATTTGTAGGTGGGTGACATCATCAGCCTTGCCAAAAGTGGGTATAGGAATTGTATGGATTGTGAGCAGTCTAAAAGCATTATTCATTCCTCAGGCAGATGGACACACACACACACACACACACACACACACACACACACACACACACACACACACACACACACACACACACACACACACACACATACACACACACACACACACTTGGCACGTCTGGAACTAGAACACCAACCTAACTACTTTATTACACTACAGCATCATGCAGTTACAGAATGCGCTACCGAGATTACTGGGACACAGCACGCCCAGAGGTGTATTTGTAGGTGGGTGACATCATCAGCCTTGCCAATGCTGGGTATAAGAATTGTATGGAGTGTGAGCAGTCTAAAAGCATTATTCAGTCCTCAGGAAGACGGGCACAAACACACACACACACACACACACACACACACACACACACACACACACACACGCCAGTGGTAGGAACGAAACATCTGCCTATCTACAGATCACTATTACAATACTACATAGTTACGAGTCGCCCCACACAGACTACAAATTTCAAGGCTGTTATTATGACCTTCTAGGAATGCGGACATCAACAGGGATGCTGGCAGTTAAGATGTACATACCTGGGAACCTGTGTGTTTAAAGTAGGAATCCATCCTGACTTGGAGTATGCCCATCTGTGGAATGGATGACTATTATCACTATACAGGGTTACAATGGCTATGCCCATACACAGAGGCACATAACCAACACAAGGTGTCACTGGGCATGCTCACACACTTAGTAGCACACGGCTGTTCGGAATGCACTATGTGTCCATCTACACAAGGTTATACTGGGCATGCTCATACACTTAGTAACACAGGGCTGTCTGGGATGCACTCTGATTCTAAACACGGAAGGCCACAGTGGCCATGCTATTACAGTTAGACATAAAGAACACATTGTAATGGGCTCTGGTGTTAGTAGTTGTCATTGTTAGTAAGAACGCTGCTCTACATATATCTGAAACTGGTCTTTTACACAATGTCTGCTGCTGTCCTTCACCTTAGATGTACCATCCTATACCGAGCACAATACCACCATTCGCTGTGATGTCTTGCTAGGAGTAGAAACTGCTTGACCTACACAATGAGCCTTGCTAGGAGTGGCAACTGCTTGACCAACACAATGTGCCAATGTCCTGCTGTAAGTATGAGGTTGTCCAGTGTTTTTCATTCTGGAATGACATGACTGACCGTAGACAGGCCTTTGACACATATCACATGCATCCATGATTCAATGGAGTGGGGATAATTCCCAAGTCGCATTCACCCATATAGTGCCATTCCAAGGCAAATGTCCTAAACACAGGATAACACCCTGACACCTAGAGGACAACTGCATTGTATGCTTATGCTAACCAGTGCTAGATGTGTAGCATCCATAATCACAGCTGCTCACTGTAGATCCAACAATGGGGATTATGGACATCTGTGCAGTGAGGAACACCTGGCTGAAGGCTCTGTAGTGCACAATAGCACTACCACCATATACCTCAGAACCAGACATGTGGGCCATAACACAGGTATGGACCGCTCCAGGTGGTGGTGTCCCCACATACATAGAGGCCACTCACATGTACTGACTGGTACCCCCACAAAAGGTGCAGATGAGTCAGGTGCAGGACACAGTGTCAAATGCTGCATTCTAGGATGTAAACCTCAGACACCACCATGCCCTCAGACCACCAACACACATCCATACATGTTGTAGGACATATAAGAGTACACCACCATGTGACCCTTGACCAGAGGACTGTACCAAGCTCTACATCAACTGTAGAGAGTACCCATGTATTGACACAGTTGCATCATGTGTTATGCAATGCAATGATACCACTGTCTGTAACCAGGTCAGCTGTACACATACCAGGGGCCCTCGGTTATTTACAGCATTAGCAGATGACTGTTGCTGTACACCAGTACACACCCTCATGTTTGGATATGACATACATGTACCTGCCCTGGATATGTACATGCCACACACACACAACATACATGTAAATAGCATAGCTGTTGTTGTCCTTTGTGCAAACAGGTGGCTACAGCCATTACACACATGCACATGAAATGTAGGTCCAAGGCTGCTGAATGCTAACAGTACATAAGGTGTGATATCAATGTTGACAGAGGTAACATTCCCTCTGTACCGGTCACCCATTGCACCTATCATATCATACAACAGTCCATGTGTCATGTATGTCATTACACATGTCCACCAATTGCAATGCGTACAAACATGCCAAAATGACAGGATTGTAGAACCTACATACATGCACATGTAGTGGTGTGCGTTCAGATACAATGTGTGTGCAGTTGCTGATGTATGCAGGTGACGTGTATCTTAGTACATCATGCAGTTGCAATGCAGCCTCAACATTGCCAACTGTATATGGTGATATGCTGAATGTACGGAAATATGTACCTCAGGTATGGACAGATGCGTGGAAATAACTAAGTGGTGGGGCATATTTGCAGATGGATGTTTGCTGAAGACAGCTCACAGGTGTGTCACAAGCTGTCCTACAATAACCTGTGTAACAGGTAAGCAATGGTTTTGTTAATTGAAGGGCATAACACACAACATAGACAGTGGTCAGGGTGACACCGAAGGTAAATCACTTGACACCTGTAACAGTTAAGACCTCCCATGTGCATATATCAGCACTCTTGCCAAAGGAAGCATCAGTACACTTTGTAACACATGCAATACTGCTGTAAGTCTGTCATACATATCATGAGCTAGGCAGGTGTTTGATTCACAGTACTGGCATGTGTGGTTGTGTGTGTGTCCATATATGTCGTGTATGGTGGGGAATACATCTCAATTGTTACTCACTCTCCTGTACACTAGTGTAGACATCTGTACAGACTGCAATGTAGAAAGCAGGACATAGGCAGGGGTGTGTATCTGACACATGTGAGGTATCTGTATGTGCGTGACATAGGTGTATTCAATAGTGAATGCCACAGTGTGTGTATGTGTGCGTGTGTGTGTGTGTGTGTGTGTGTGTGTGTGTGTGTGTGTGTGTGTGTGTATGTATGGCTGTCTGGTCCCTGGAGTGAGGATGTATGTTATCATACTGAACTGATAAGTCCCCTCCCCCATCCAGTCAATGCAATCTACTATCCATGTTGATGTCCTTGATCTTAGGCCATACTGACTACCTGTACATGTGTATTCTCTGTGGCGCATCATGTAGGTGCACAGTACTGTAATGATGATTTGCACATAGGCAGGGATCCTCACCTCAACAGTAGCAACTGTGTGTGAGTGTGTGTTACTGTGTCAGTGAATCCGTGAGTGTGTGGGTGTGTTACTGTGTCACTGAATACATGTGTGTCAATACCTGAGTGTGTGGGTGCAGTTGTGTGTTGGCATCCTGTCATGGGAATGTGTATTACTGCTTCCCAATGAGGCATCACACTTCCCACTGGCCTCTACCCTTGTAATCAGCTAGACCCCTCTCTTACATCACCACTCCATGTAACTGTACCTGTGATGTCACCCAGTATGGATGTCACGTCTGTAGCCACAGTAGCTTAATACACAGCTATCATGCTCTTGGATCAGTAGATGTGTTTGGAACGTGGGACATTCTCACAGTGATGTGGCAGCTACAAGGTGCATGCAGTTATATTCATACATACCTGTGAGTAGTCCACATTGACATATGGGACACTAACTGCAAACACTGATATCCACCGGCATGTGCAATTAGACCTGAAGGAGGAAAGTAGAACATCATGACCAACATGCAGTTACTGTTGTTACACAAGACACATACTGTTAACAGTACGAAATGCATTGTACACCTGTAGTACATGGTATGTCTGCTGCCTGTCAACAGTACTCAACAATTGTAAACTACACTTATCTTCCTAGTCTGTTCACCCTGTGCATCAGACAATATGAGCATGTCCCTGCACCAATGGTGTGGATGTCAGGGATGTGGCACAGGCATCATCATATGCACAGGGTGATAATGTTTGCCAGAGGCCTAGGCTGCACCATTGGATGACATCATGTGTGTGGGTCAGGGCCTTTCATCTAATTGGGCGTGTGTGGATGTTATGCATGTGTGTGTTGCAGTGCCCTACATATGTTTCCAGTGTGTGCCGGAATCACCTGTGAGGGGCAGACAAGAACTGTACATTACAATCTAAACAATAGACACAGACACACACAGACACACACAGACACAGACACACAGTTCTGGCATGTATCTGGCCTACACAGGGGTATTATTGACAGCTGAAGACTGTACAGGCCAGGTTTTACAGTTCACGGTGTCCGGCCATGGACATGTGATCTGTGCCTGCCAGGGGTTACACGGGCACTACCAGGCAGAGGTGCAGATTGGGTACTGTCTGATGACACATGTCCACTGGAACCATGTCCCTGTTGGGACCATCCAGAGCCACATGCACGTGGCCTGCTGTGTCGTGGTGTGGACAGCACAGCACCAGCTGCACTGCTGCTGCTACTGCTACTATGGGATCGGACATGTGAGGTAGCTCGTTCACATAGACCTGAAACAGGTGATGTAGCAGGCCTATGTCCACATGCCCGATGCCTCACTACTACCATATGTTCCAACACAGACAGCTCATGCTTGTGGATTGTCATGCCATGGTCAAGGACTCCAACCATGTCACCCAATCGTCTATCCAAAGCTTCAGCAATCTGCTGTTGAGCATTTACCATTGCCTGGATGTTGTTGTTTAAAGAATGTACAGCAGCCCTCTGAAGCCTCTGATCTTCTCTGTTGTGCCATTCAGCACGTGCCTGTGCCTCCATTACAGCCTGAAACATGCATCTGGTGACACCAGCTGCTGCACTCTGTCTTGCAGGTGCATGTTGGCCAGAGGTCCTCCTATGAGCAGCACTGACCACATACCTGTGTGGGGCATCACCAGTCAGTTGGCTGACATCATGGTGTGCAGGCACACCTTCCACAGCCCCCACACCTTCCTGATCCAAGCTACCACATGCCAACTGTCCTTCCTCTATGGCCACCGGTGATGGGGTATGTGTAGGCATGGAATCTGTGTGTGGGGATGAGGGGGATATAGGTGGAATGGCAACCAATGGCACAGATTCAGCCCCTGAAAACCCTGCCATTGCCTCAATCATATGTTCATCATCACTGCTAGAGTCTGTGTGGACACTAACATCAGATGGACCGCAGGAGGGCAATGCACCTACATCACCTGTGAGAGGCAGACAAGAACTGTACATTACAATCTATACAATAGACACAGATACAGACACACACACACACACACACACACACACACACACACACACACACACACACACACAAACACACACAGACACAGACACACGCTATGGCACCTAACATGCATCTGCTATGACAGAAGGCATGCAACATGCATGTGATACGGCAGATTGCATGCCGTGCAGACAATAATAGTGGTAGTTATCATACATCCCTGGGTTGCACACAACAGCATGCATGTGTCATAGCATAAGTCATGCAAATTACACAATCATAGTAGTAGTTAGCATACATCCCTGTGTTACGCCATGTAGACCAGCAAAGGTTAACAGTACACCTGCCTGATGTGTGGCATATGACCTTGACAATCGCATGTAGTATGATATGTGATCTGCTGAAGTGTGCAATGACATGCATACATGTTTAACATAATGGTGTCCTGTTAAATATACAGTGGGGTAATGGTGTCCCAATGCAGTGTTGTCTGTCCACCCTACAGATATACTGCACATTTAGCTGATGTGCATGGCCATTTCAGGGAATCATGAGGTGTCTCTATTGCTATACAGTGTGAGTTACAGACACAGTTCATAGCCATGACTGTGTTCAGATACAATACATATATACTGTGGAATGTGACCCACATCACTGAGGTGTATACATACTAAGCCATGATGTGGAATGTGTGACACAGGTCACTGAAGGGTATACGGATGTCACCCCTGCACATCTGCAACCATATTGCTGCTGCCTGGCACAGGGGTGTAGCTAGGATTTTCAAATTTGTACTCACAGCTCTCAAACTGCTACCCCCCCTCCCCAGCCAAGCTACCGCCATTCTCATAATTCACAGTTCGCTCTTTTAGTGTCAATGAAGAGGCATCCGCTGTAATGCCTCTTCAGTAATATAATATAGATTCACTCAAACTCGGTTCCTTGAATTGAAAATGAACCTGAAAGTTAGTTCTTTGAAAAATGCAGCATGGTAGTTGGGGTAGAGGATTCATGCTTTTGTTTTCTGTAACTAAGGTACAGGTTTTGAGCTTGAGTAAATTACTAACCACCTGCTACCCCTAACTAGGGTGTTTCATTCACACACACACCCCTACCTACCTCTCAGTGCAAGAAATATGGACAAAGCTTAAAATAAACAGGGACAGATATTAAAAATGCTCTCATGAACTTAGAAAATTGCTAGAATAACAGGATTTGTGCTAGTATGAGAAAGTTGCTAGAATAACAGGATTTGTGCTAGTATGAATTTTTCTAAAGGACATGAAGTCTGAAACTCAAATGTCTGTCATTATTTAGCAACTTCATCCTTCAATGATTTTCTAGAAAATCACAAAAGTTATGAGGAACAGACAAACAATATGGGGCAAAGATCTGGACATTCTGCAAAATTTGGACAGTTGAGAGGTATACACACACACACACACACACACACACACACACACACACACACACACACACACACACACACACACACACACACACCTCTCAACCTCTTAGAGCAACAAACTCATAAATAAAACTGAGGCAAAGGCCCAAAAATAAGGACATTCTTTTTTAAATATTGCTCTTATAAACTTAGAAAGATAATAGAATAGTAGCAGGTCTTGCATTAGTACGAATTTTCTGAAAGGTATGAAATCTGAAACTCAAATGTCTGCCATTATTTTCTAACTTCAGTCTTTAACGATTTGCCACTAATTTGCCAGAAAACCACAATGTTATGAAAAATGGACCAAAAATGTGATGCAAAAATATAAAATTGCCAGACAATACAGCTGGAAACCTGTCAAAGAAGGGACACCATTTTAATATGAGCACAGTTAACTTGAGCAGCTGACAAAATTAGAGAATCTACATGCATTTCTGAAATAAAACGTAATGTATAACTCTGATCATTACAGTTATTTATAAAAGTAAACCCTCCATGTTTTCTTCCAAAATTGCTATTTTGTGGAGAGATTATTAGGGGGAGAGCAACATTTTGAGCCAAAATTGGGGACAGTTGAGAGGTTTGGATATTCCTAATTCTATAAAGCAATTTATTTGCACATACCTCTCAACCTCTTAATGCAGGAAATCTGGACAAGGCCAAATATATTGGGGGAACATAGAAACAGTACTAAAAATTTATCTTGTATAAACTTAAGACAGTTGACAGAATATTAGGTCTTGCTTTAGCATGCATTTTTCTGAAGATTGTGACGTCTGAAACTTAATGTCCGTCATTATTTAGTGACTTTATTCCTAAATGATTTGCCAGAAAAGTTTTATTTTGCATTTTACAGCACGAACACCAATAAATATCTGCTAAACAAAGCAATGCAGTCTCACAATGAAACTAGACTTAGCATTAAAACTTCTCTGCCCTTGAAACTCACATTAATTGAAACAGCACTGAAACCCCCATTCAAAGAAAATATATTTTGCCAGTGGCAGATAAAGATTAACTTTGGGCTGTTTTCAAATCATAGGCCCCTTGCACATGAAACATACACGTGCTCTTTGATGCACCTTCCTGATTGTATTAAATTATATTCCTTGTACAATACAGTATAGTTGTTAGAGAGCGTTTTAAATTTATTGGTTTGAACATTTTTCCAGTAAACAATGAAACAAAATGCATGCACCAATAATGACAAAACAGCCCAATTCATAACATTTCCATCATAAAAGTCTACTCAAACTTCTACAGTCCACCAGTATCAGTAAATATGCACAATCTCTGAACTAGTAAAAGCCATTTACATAATTCCACATTAAAGAAATCTGTAACTAATGAAGAGGCTGCTGCTAGCAAACAACTTTATATTTCATGGTTTCATCTACAAATAAAGTGCCTGTTGCCCTTGAGGAATAAATTGCCTATGTTGCATTAAAAACAATGATACGCTAGTAATATTGCAATAGGGAATGGATGGCAAACTGATAACAGGTTCATAGTTACTACTAGACATCTTCGCCAAAACAAACTACAGCACCCCCCCCCCCCCTTTACAACACAGTACAGTATCAGCAATGCATCTACCAACTGTGGGAGAAGAACCCACAGCCTTCTACATCAAAAGCAAGTACACTACCTGTTGTGCTATTAACAGTACACGCAGACTCAGCATAAGCAGCACTAAACTTTAGTTCCCCTGCAGCTCTCAGCTCCTTGTAAAATGTCAACACTCAACTGTATCTCTGAACTTTGCAGTACAAGAAATCTGGAAAAAGCCAACATTTATTGGGGGGGGGGCAAAAGCCCAAAAACCAGGGACACATTTTAAACATTGCATGTATAATTTTGGAAAATTGCTAGAATAAAATGCTGTGTTATCACCATGCGTGTCTTGAACCCAGAACCATATGCATTACAGTCAGTGCAACATACCACTATGCTAAAATCAGCAGTTTGAAAACTAGGAAGACAAACTTAATGGCTATCATTTAGATAGCTCTCAACCTCTTAGCACAAAAAAAACTGGACAAACAAAGCCAATAATGAGGGAATACAAATATAGTTCTCACTTCACACCTTAGCACAAAAAACCTGGACACACAGCAAAAACAATAATGGGGGAAATACAACTTCAATTCTTACTTCTCACCATAGCTAACAACCATTAGAAAAACAAATCTGAACAAAGTTCAGAAATGGTGGTGGTTAAGGACTTTAGGCTCTTCTTACCCTGGAGCAAAGGTACAGGGTTTGAGCCTGAACACTAGCCAGCAGGTGTATTCTGTGGGGGCATTTTCACACAGACACACACAGACGCACACACACACAGACACACACACACCCGATAATCTGTTCACTCAATTGCCTTCTACACATTTCCTGTTCACTCGATTGCCTTACACACACCTTACCTGATAATCTGTTCACTCGATTGCCTTCCACACGTTAAATAATTCATTTGTGACGGTCTTCTTTCCCGCTCGTGGCCAGCCGGACATGACGTGAGCTCACTTCCGACTGGCTCGTATCTCCTTAAAGGAGCCAACAACCTTTAAAAATACATACTTTTTTTTTTTAAATGCTACCCCCTCTTCTAAGAAGTTGTACTGAAATCAGTACAGTGTGTATGCCTCCCGACATCCCTGGCCTGGCAACTATGGCCAGACATGGTGAACTCGTCAGTACACCATGTCCCACATGACATCTGTGCACCACACACACACACACACACACACACACACACACACACACACACACACACACACACACACAAGGAGCAAGGATGACATTGATGTCCGACACCAGCAAGAGGAATGTACTGTATCTTTGGGCTGATGTGGATACTGACTGTACAGGTGACTGCTGTCTTGTTGTGACACACTCAGGATGTTCAACACATCTTATGTGGTGGATTGATGTCACACCTACACAAGATGTGAACATGTCTGTAGGATGTCTAGTGTTCCACATCTGCAATATAATCATTACACAAAGGCCATAGTTGGACCATGTGAAGCCATTGTACGACAGGGTGTACACACAAGCACATCACGTCTACTGTGTGTGTTGCTTCATGTCTCTGGCCATCCTCCTTGGCCATGTGTGTACATGTGTTGGCCAAATTATTGTGACGGGCATCTATTTCACATGTCTGTGTTGTCCCATATGACATACACCCATAGATGTCATATGCTCCACTGATGACAGGGTTATGCAGACAAAGGGTGGTATGTTTGTTATGTGGGATATGTTTTTCAGGATAGTTAGGCAGTGTTGCAGCCAGGCCACTAGATGTCATGGACATGTCAAGATAGCACATCACATTGTGTGACATTCATAGCAGGGCTATGAGCCACACCAGTGAATTCTGTGGGCTGGCCATACTACAGCTCACTGTGTAGTACTGATTGTATTCTCCACATGTGTAGTTCCGATCTGTACTACATGTCCCTACAGTGAACAGCACCTCCACCATTGCATGCACAGCTGTCCACACATCTGGCAATGACAGTTTGTGAGGATTCATGTCAGTGATTCACATAGTTTGCAAGTGTTGCACATGGGTAGCCATTGTGATGCATTGCAGGTCTGACCTGTACATTGTGACAGGACCATACATTATGTGTACATGTGGTAAATGGCCACATGGCAGATAGATCTGTGCATTAAGATGCCTGATAAATAATAACAGTCTCACCTGCAACAGGCTGCTGCTGCAGAGGAATGCCAGAGGTACCTAAATAGGAGTAACACAGCCGTATGAACATTATCCACACCTGTATGATAGCTACAGGGTGCAATGTGCATGTTAACACATACAGCAGTACATTAGACTATACTATGGTGTATGCACATGTGTGCATACACAGAGTAGCATACTATAGTATGTGGCATGTGTTTGTACATGCCTTGCATATGATGCTACATTACATATTGTACAGTGACACATGCAACTATATGGAATATAGTTGTTATAGGTGCAGTAGTGACTTACCAAGCAACTCCAGGCTCGGTGTTTGAGAGACAACCACCCCCACCTTGTTCCCTGGCAATTGCATTTGCACGCTGTGTTGCCCATCTAATGAGGTCTGTACAGTGTCTGCACACCTGCTGGTATGTGCGGTTGTGGCTATCCACATCATTAACCCTCTTGCAAAGTTCCATCCACAGGGCATCTCGCTGCTGTGCATCCTGTGGCACATGGCTGAACAGGATATCATGATTGTCATGTTGGTATGGGATGAGGGCCTCATCCTCCAAGTGGGTATAAGGGGGTAGCCTTGCACGTGGCATACCTGGAAGGCATAATGATGGAGACAGGTCACAGTAACTCACAGAGACATACAGAGCTACAGCTGAATGTACATGTGTATCGCATTTATTATGATTAGTTGTCTTTGCAACTCTACATGACACTGACACCACTGACATGTTTGTGTCACACACATGTGACACTCAATGGTGAGTGGATATTATCACCATATATGTGTGTGTGTCACCTGATTACATTGCTCATACTCCATGTGGATGCTGTCTTGATGTGGGCATGTCTGTTTGCCTGTACTGGTGTTCCTACCTATCAGCATATGGCTGGATGTGTCCACATTAATGCAGTCAACCTTGATGCTATGTATATGTCACATATATAGACTTACACTGCCTTAACAGACATGACCTGTGACCCTGCAGACTTGCTCACGGAAGGTTTTACATGTATGTGTTCTGCCATATACATCTACATGGCACTGTACAGCAATTCAACATCTTGCCATGTATCACCTGTGTTGCACATGTGATACACATGGGACACTGGCTAGCCAGATGGTATTTGCAGGGATGGATATCAACTATAGCATGTACAGTCAAAGTCAACTAGTAGACTATATGTCCTGGGCCATGTATGAATCTAGGATGAAAGGTTACCTAGCTGTAGCTGCCAGGCGGGTCTCTGGGGCCAGGTGGAGCAGTGTCACATAACTGATCCCCAGGTTAATAATACATTTACCATGCAGTTATCACACCATGTCTGAGAGGGGGGCGATATGCAGCTTTTCTGGACAGGAATGCATAGTATGGCAGGACTATGTAAAGTGTATGGGACAAGGATCTGTCCAGCATGTGGTGATCCTAGTACTAGGAAGGTGGATGTCCATGAGGTATGTGTTTGAGATCAGGATGTGTACGTGTAGTTTGTCCAACATCACTGGGTTGGACATGGATTTATTCAGGGTATGCATCATGCTACATAGTGGAGATGGGGAATGGGAAGGCTGGTGTAGGCCATTTGAACATGGCCAATACCCCTTAAAGGAAATATGTGATCTGAAATAGGTCACTTGAGTGTTGTGTATGGCTAGACAATGATCTCTATATTCATGGATGTCACCCTGTCATGATTAGGGTTGCCACATATGACTACCTGACAGGTGTGGTGATGTAACTATCACAGGAAAGACAACTGCCCAACTGCATCCCTTGCACACAGTGTCCATTATGTTGACCGCTGCCTAGGTGGTAGTTCATGAGTACAGGGTTATTAACATAGGGGTGACAATCCAATATGTAGCTGTCAGATTGTGGCCATATGTCTCACACACCTCACCCACAAAGCCCCTTCTGTATGTTGTCCACAACACTCTGAGTCAGCTATTGCTCCTAGGTCATAGTCATTTGCATACTTCAATAGGCAGATGCTTTCTGTTAGTCTGTGTGGTATGGACTACAATGAGGGGCAGTACAATTAATTAATCCTGTCTTACTGTAGCTGGCACTGATGTGATGTGCATGTATTATTCAGACACCTTCTGTAGTGTTGGTTCTGCCAGCAGTCTCATTGCAAAACACTCCTATGACATAGGAATGTACATCTAGTATACCGAGTGTAGGTGGAACACAGTATGGGTGATGATGTCCTATGACCTGGCAAGGTTATGATATGCAGTGTGAAATCAACCTTACTGTCATCGACATCTGTACTGCTGACATCAAATAATTTGGTTAAGGTTCATGGCCTTTCAGACCAGACTCAGCAGGGTAGTAGTGCAGTACTTCCCATTATCGGTGGTGTCTCCCCCTTTGTGGGTTGTGATACCTGTTGGTGTGCACCATTCAGTGTGTACACAGCCTGACATGAAGCTATGTTTTACATGATGTGTATGTGGAGAAGAAACTTGTTTTGCCATATGTGTATGATACAACCTGGGATGTGGACAGGTCCCATGCAGCCTGAATGCAGCTTGTACCTGCATAGTTGGGGATTCAGGGGCTCTGTGGTGTACGTGGATATATGATTGTGTACCTGTTGGGGGGGGCAGTGTGTTTATGTTATCCAAGACCCTATCTGGATTGCTTATTCATGCTCAGCACTTGTTCAGAACTTGTAAGCACTACGTAAGCTACTAATTACTATAGGACTGAATCTTACTCATTACCTAGTGGTAAACAGGTTCTGTACATACATTTCTCACTTGCTTAGAGTAAAATAGTTCTTGTACTCACATTCTTCACTTATCTAGGGGAAATTAGTTTTATATTCAGGCATGTCCAAGGGTCAGCTGCCAGTGTTCTCTCCTGTTTATCTGATGAATCTGGACATCTTGAGGCAATGTAGACATTGCCTCATGTACACAGACAACCCTCTCCACCTACTACCCAACACTACAACCTGTGAGAGATGCACTTATCTAGCCAAACTGGCAGCAAAGCTCTCTCCAACCAAGACTGACCCTGACAGTCATGTGGAGAAGGTAAACATTCGCACCACACCACACTCATCACATAGTCTCACTGAATTTACCCCACCATTAACTGGAAAAACTACTCATGTACCAACTCATTAGCTAAATGCTTTCTGGAACTCATAAACACCAATGCCCTGGATCAATTTATCCACACACCCACCAGGGGCAACAATATCCTAGACCTAGGCATTACCAACATGAGTGACCAGTGTTCCACACCTGAAGTCAACTCCTCGTTGGTCCGATCCGACCATAAGCTGAACACCCTTGATATCCACATCCCACCCTACCCCCCATTAAGGGAACCACAGTATAATATGTCTACAAAGCCAACTTCATGCTTCTTAAGACAGACGTGGTGAACTTCATGACACCCATGCAGATGGACAATACAGTTACAACTGCTGAATCCTACAGAAATGCACTCTATAAGCACTTACATGAGTGCATGGATCATGCTATCCCAAACAGAACCAAGACACTATACTCCTAATTAAGGAAGCCAGTCTGGTGGTCCCCTGCCATAAGCAAACTGTACAACAGAAGGAAGACACTGTTGCAAAAGTGAGTACAATCCCATGCATGTAAGAGCTCCCTGGTCAGCCTCAGTAAGAAGGTGAGATTCCTTATAAGATCATCCAAAGCTAGCTACGGAAACAAAACTGCCACTAATTCCAATGACAACCACAAAGCATTCTATAGCTATGTCAAATATCTCAATGTCAACACCCAGATCTGCTCTGAGTTACAGCACAAAGGCACGAACATTATTGAACCAATTGATATTGCCAACATCCTGGCAGATAGGTTCAGTGCTACCTTCCCCCCCTCTCACCCCCTAAAGGGCTCATATCTATACAGGAAGAGTGCAGAGTCCCTGTAAAAGCTGCACACTTTAAAGCCAATCTCACAGCATCCATGGGACCGGACAACATCCCAGGCTACATTTTACACAAACTTCAGAATGTACTGGCTCCCCACCTACGCACCATGTTCAATAATAGCCTCACATCGGGCTTTGTGCCCCCTGAATGGCACACAGCAACAGTTAACCCACTCCACAAAGGTGGCAGCAGAATGGACCACAGGACCTATTGCCCTATAGGCCTGACTAGCCTGGTCTGCAAGGCTATGGAGCACATCATCGTGGATCTCAGTCACAGAGACATTGGGTACCTCCAAACCTTTGACCCCTCCCAGTTTGGCTTTGTTAAGGGTAGACCATGCCTCCTAAACCTGGTGGACTTCTTAGAGACAGTTACCAAGGCATTAGATGAGGGTAAGGAGGTCCACACAGCCTACCTTGATCTCTCAAAGGCTGTCAACACCATTCCCCATTCTGGTATTATCGACATACCCATCCACCTGAACATTAACCCTTACATCATGTGATGGTTTGCAAAGTGGCTCACGGACAAAACCCACACAGTGGCAGTTGCATACCCTATGTCTGACTGTATACCAGTTACAAGTGGCATCCCCCAGGGCTCAGTCCTAGGACCCCTCATGTTCAGTATATAATTCTCTCACATACAGGTAAGCACAGGAGGGCTTTGGCTGAAAAGGTTTGCAGACGACTGCAAACTAGGGGCCATAATTGTTTCCCCAGCTGATGCAGACACCCTCCAGAAGGGTCCACTGAGACGGATACCTGGTGTCAATAGCATGGCCTCTAGCTGAATGCCAAAAAGTGCATAGTCATCCCCTTTGAATATAACTAATTACCTGCGGACTACCACATAGGTGCTAGTCCCCTACATACAGAAAAGGTAATACAGGATCTGGGAATCCCAGTAGATAGCAATCTCTCCTTCAATACCCATAATGACAAGGTGGTTAGAATATCCTTCAATGTGGCCCCCCAATCTCTAATGGGTTCACATCCAGAACAAAGGAGGCCATTGTGCCTCTCTACTCATGACTTATTAGACCCATTAAAGGATACAACACCCCATTTGGGATGTACCTTACAAGGCAACTGCAACAGCTTGGAAGACCACAACAGTACCACACCAAGAGGATTACTCACCTCAAACAGATGACCTATGCAGCCCAACCTAAGAAACTCCAGCTGTACTCGGTTGCATACCACATACTCACAGCTAATCTCTGCTTGACATACAAGGCCCATGTCCAGCCCAGTATTGCTGGATATGCTCCACCTAAACAGAAGCCCCTGAGAGCCACATGCTCTAGGGATATACACCTAACCACAACGATGACTAGGACGTGCTGGACGGATAGATTCCTGACCCAGAGACTCCCCATGCTTTGGAACATGATTCCAATGTACATCAGGCAGGGCCCCCTCACTAGCACTCTAGAAGGGAACCCTTGACAGGTGGAAGGGAGATAGACATGTACCCCAGGGATCACTGCAGTGGCTCTGCTGGACAGAGGCACAAGGAACTAATGGCTCTGCCGTTCAGAGGCACAGGGAGCTAATCTAAGGGGGTGGCAAAAGCCAACACACTCTAGCTAGGCTTATAAATAACCTTGGGCAGACAGCCTAGTACCTACCTTTGCATTTATTACATGTCTTATGTGTATGGAAAGTTAACTAGCTTTTCCATTTTACTTTGCTATCATGCTGATAAACTGTCGGGTGACTACAAGTCATATGTATCCTGTTATTGTGTATTGTAAATGCCAATAGCCATAACTAATGTTTGCCTAACATAACAGTAATGCTATGTAACTTGTAATACATTTCTGCCTACAATACTGTACATTACACAGTTATTGGCACAATATCCCACAATGCAAATTATAATTGCACAGTGGGCCAACCTTCGACATGTTATTCTCAGTAATACACCCATACATATGCCTACTTTTATAATATATCAGCATATACTATCCCCTGTTATAGCACATACTTGTTGGACCAGCCCTGCCACTGACAGCGGCTGGTGAGGAATATTTGGGTTCAAAGCCCTTATATAGCATCCCTTGTGGTGTATGTGGTGTTTGCCTTGTAACCCACAGCAGTACACACATAAATACTACAAGCATTACTATGCTCAACAATAAAACACTACAAGATAACTGTTTCCACTATATGGATTGCATGCACTTTAAATATTACAGAACAGGTACTACATGCACAGACATACTGAGTATTCTACATACCTTATTAGTAACCCGAGATGTCATTGACTGTTAATTCAATCCTTTTCAGTTTGTGTTTCAATCTTCTTTGTAACGTTCTGTTGGTATATACAGATGGTTTGAATGTGTGATAAGCCATCCTTTTCTAGTTAAATATCGGTAACATGTGCTATCCTGACCACCAACTGGTGTTCTAAAGTAGTTAATTAGATGCACATCAGCTGTGCAGCTACTCCATTAGCCAATACCATGGCAACAGTGGTGTATAATTTAGTACTCCATTTGGGCATTGTCCGTTTGCCTTATTTTCAAGGAAGATGGCTGGATGTGCTGTTTGTGATGTATTTCAACAGCTATATGGAAACAGACAGAGATATATTAGCTTCATGACTCCCAATGTGTGTGATGGCTAGAAGATGTTGTTCTACATGTGAGTACAGCTGTTATATTTCAGAACATTGCTACTTATGCAGGGTTTGTTTGTACCTGATACTTCTGCAGATGTTTCAGTCTGGCAAGGATGTTTGGGCAGCTCAAGGCTGTATAGCTATGCATGAACTGTTAGGTGGTTTACAGTGTGCTCACCAGACATCCTTGGTTTGGTGTACATGTGTATCATACTGTGCTGTTAATCAATAATTGGTAACACTTCCCAGTGTACACACAACCCTCTGAAACGGGATTAGTGAAAACAAACCCTGTAACATCAGCAGCTGTTCCATTGTATAACAGCAACTATTTCACATAGGGCCATGCTAGTGTGTCTCTGACAAGGTATGTTAAGACTTCTGCAGATGTCGTACAGTGAGTGAATGATTTGTGATGTTATTATAGTTTGTATTGTAATTTGTTTGGGTGTGGGGGTGATGTTGGTGGGTGTGCATAGCAGATGCAGGTGTGTAGGAACTGCTTTTATATATAATCGATATGTGCGTGAGGGTTCCTTCCCTATTTGAACACCTATCCTTTAGTGGACTAATACTATGGTAATTGCAGGCTGATTCATTAAGGCACTGTTAATTGGTTCCTGTATAGCATGCAGGTGATGTTAGTCCTTGAATCCTTTCACAATACATCGGAATGTAATAAAGTGTTGCTACATGAAAGCTGTGTATTCCTGTCATAGGTATTTACAGTCATTGGAGTTGTGTTGGTGACTGACCCTCTTTGGCTAGGGTTGCCACCTTTTCAAATGGCCATAGTGGGACATTTTCAGGACACACATCAGATTTTACAGGCCGACACAAACCCATGGTCAGTACAAGGGATAGAACTTTCCTTTTTTGCCTAAATATAAGCTTATTCTTGTAGCAGTTTAGTTGCTTATCCTGTTTCTTGTGACATGCAGGTATTTTAGATACAGAAAGAACTATTGTATGCAACTATTACATTACATATGGGACATAATTATGTCCTACAATCTCAGGACATTTGCCACGTTTAATATATTTTGTCAGGACACAACCACCCAAAGAGGGACTGTCCCTCACAAAGTAGAACAGGTGGTAACCCTATCATTGGCTCATGTCCATAGCACATATTTGTAATAGTGTATAGGCATATACTCTCCATATCCTTTGTTCATAATGTTTGGTCGTGGCCGAATGTGTGATTGCTATGGTCCATGTTATACTTATATATGAACACTTCAACCGCTGTATACAGGATACCTACGGAATCCCGAAACCACACAATTCCGATGCCCACAGTACCGGGCCCAGACTCCCATACCCCACATTACTGACAGTGACAGTAACTCACGAAAGTAACACAAACATGGAACACACATACACACACACAGACACACTGCTACCCACCACATCCAAACAAACCATCCTACACTACGTATGAGCAGGTGAGCAAGCCCCCCTACATCCCCCATTTGGGTGTCTGCGCCCCCCACATCCCCCCCTACTTTAATATTTTACCTCCTAGATCGCACAAACAGATGCACAAAGCAAACCCACACCCACACATTACAGTCCCCCAGGAGCACACACCACACTAAGAACACACACTACAGCCCTCAGAAACACACTTGCACACAATAACCTACCTGAACCGCAACACCAGAAGCACTGACTAAATGTCCCTTAACATCGGGATTTTAAACCTCGCACTTCTGGTGTTTCAGTACTGTGGTCTTTCGGACTTTAAGCCTCGTGATTACACGCATTGGTATGTCAAGCAGTCGGTATGTGGTAGGTATCCCATTTATATGTACCTCCATGGTTATGTAGATGTTGTTAACCTATCTATATATCTACATATATATATGTATATCCCCATATATCAACATATATATCTCTCTCTCTCTCTCTCTCTCTATATATATATATATATATATATATATATATATATATATATATATGTTGATTTATATATATTATATATATATAGCATACACCTTTCATTGGGTACATGCCGGTTTGTCCTATTTCCACACATTCCTACCTTTTGTATTTTAACCTGTCAGTATACACAACTGCCATTGGTACATCTCAGGTAGCTTAGTGGTAGGTTGTTGTGAAGATTGTGTACATGGTTGCGTATTTTAATCCTGACAGTGGTAATTTTACCTCTCAGAGCAGGCACTGGTAGTGCAAGGGTGATTAACGCACATTTCAGCGGTTGTGTGTTCCAAATGTTTATTATTCTGTAGAATGGCAGAACAGGTAGCTTACATCCTTCTAGGTTGGGAAATGCTGATTGAGGGCTCAGTGTCTGTTATTCTAAAAGTGTATTAATTCTGGTTTAAGCACTTGGGCTTTCAGGCCAGTTATTTTACATTACGAGGGTTCATGGTCTGCACTCTTGTGGGAGGAGAGGCTGGACTCTGCCCTTCTGAGCTGGGAATTTCTGGTTGATGGCTTATAGTGCATGCATATCTGAACTGCTTCTTACTGAAGTTGGTGCGCCTTGTTTGCTGTGGCATAGACTGGATTCGGGCCTGCTGGATCTAGCTTTGTTTGTGTAACTTGAGCACTAATCCAGGCATTCTCTAAAGTATTCAATTGTATTTATTACTGTTTGGTAGTAACTTGATTAAAGTGTAGCTATCATTCTAAGTCTTTTGGATTAAGCACTTGGGCTTCAGACCAGTTGTTTTACATTAGGAAGGTTTGTGGAATGCACTGTGGTGGCAGGACAGGTAGCTTTCATCCTTCTAAGTTGGGAACTGCTGATTGAGAGCCCAGTGTCTGTTATTCTTAAAGTGTATTAGTTCTGGTTTAAGCACTTGGGCTTCAGGCCAGTTATTTTACATTAAGAAGGTTTGTGGTCTGCACTCTTGTGGGAGAAGAGGCTGGACTCTGCCCTTCTGAGCTGGGAATTTCTGGTTAAAGGTTTATAGTGCCTGAATATTTGAACTGTATCTTACTGAAATTGGTACACCTTGTTTGCTGTAGCATAGACTAGATCCAGGCCTGCTGAATCTAGCTTTGTTTATATGCTTGTTGTTTGTTTGCTTGTTATTTCCCTGGAACGCTAATTCCACCTAATACGCGGCTTCTCAGCGCTTCTGTGGATCACTAGTGATATCTGCATTGCTTACTGTACTTATTTCCTTGTTTCACTTGAAAGAAAGTTACTGTTTGTCGTTTTTGCATTTAAGTTACCTGTAACACATTGCACTTAAGTTACCTGGCACTTGCTCACTAAAGCAATTATATAAGTCAGCACTAAAAATTAAAAGCACTACACCCTCACTCCCCACTGGCCCTGGTTTTCAATTATTAAGGAATTCCCAATATTATTCTAGCATGTCCAAAGTTCAGTTGTCAATCTCCTCTCTGGTCCAGCTGGTGAATCTGGGAATCTTGTGGCAATGTTACAACTGCCTCATGTACACAGACAACCCTCTCCTCCTCCCAACAAATTCCAACACATGTGAGAGATGCAACCATATAGCCAAACTAGAGGCTAAGCTCTCTCAACTCAGTACTGGCATAACCAGTCAGGAGGAGAAGGAAACCACACTCACTACAATTCCAGTCTCACATAGACCTACCACGACAGCAAACTGAACACATAATCACACAAAAACATACTCGGAGGCTCTAAATAAAGATCTGCCGAAGCAGCAGAGACCTCCAAAGCAGACAACCAAGCAGCCGCTATCCCAAAACAAAACACGTGCAACACATATCTCACAAAGCCAGTGTGCCAAACAGTCACAGCCCTTAAGACTAAACAACACACCTGATATACTTGTAATAGGTGACTCTATCGTCAGGCACACTGACGTCCCGCTCACCAGGCTGAACAAGGAGAGGGTCACGGTGAGCAGCCTGTCGGGTGCTAGGATCCGCCACATAACACAAGCACTCAGGTCACTCCAAGGCAAGTACAAATATGACTCAGTCATTGTCCATGCTGGTGTGAATGACCTGAGACGTACCTCCCTGGACTACATGAAAAGAGACATAAAGGAGCTCTCTGAGCATGTAGCCCAGGCCGGTATGACCCTGACCTTGAGTAGCATCTTACCCTCACCAAGAATGATGCCACAATATGAAGACAAGATGATCAATTTCAACATTTGGCTTAAGTACTGGTGTCATTCAAAGGGGATCCAATGCCTGTCAGCTTGGGATGATATGCTCGACAAGCCACGATGCTTCGCTAGGGACGGCTTGCACCTGTCACCCCTGGGCTTTCGGATATTGGCAAAGGCTCTTGCTACCCCATAGTGCCTTTTTAGGCAAGGCTCAAAGACAAACCCACCTCCATAGGTATCACAAGGGATAAGAAACTAAGAGTAATGCTACTCAACGCCAGAAGTCTAAACCTCAAGATGCACGCTCGAAACTCTCCTTAGCATGGAGAACATCGATATCTGTGCAGTAACAGAAACCTGGTTCAGGGCTCCGAGAGCACCCCAGCACTACCAGGTTATACCTCATACCATGCTTTTCCCCAAAACTTGGACCGAACCACAAAAGGAGGGGAGTATCGATATTCATCAAAGATACCCACACCTCCAGGTTGGTGGCAAAGCACGAGCATCAGAGACTATCCATGTGCAACTAACAGTGGGTAAAACTGCCTTCCAGTTTATAGCCTGCTACAGACCACCCTCCCAAACCCAGGAACCCCACTCGGCTTTCCTGAGAACACTGGAAAATAAGAAGGTCTCTCCAAACACCATCATATTGCGACTTCAACTACCCAAACATAGACTGGGAGCATTACTCTAGCTCCATCACCCTAGCCCAAAGGTTCCTAGAATTTATAAACTCAAATGCTATGGAACAACTTGTTACCACTCCCACAAGAGGGAAAACATACTGGACCTGATCATCACCAACATGGGGACTCTATGCTCCAGACCAGAAGTGTATCCCTCACTGGTAAGATCAGACCATAAACTAATCTCACTGGATATTCACATCCCGACCCCACCCCTGCCCAGAAAACCACAGTGAAAAACTTGTCTAAAGCAAATTTCACACTCCTCAAAACTGATGTGGAATCCTTCAAAGCCCCGGCCTGTGGAAAATACGGCCCAGACCGCAGAATCCTTTATAAACGCATTCTATGAGCACCTTCAGGAATGCATGGATCATGCATCCCAAATAAAACCAAGACCCAATCCTCCAAAGGCAGACGTCCTGTCTGGTGGACCCCAGCCATAAACAAACTATACAATAGAAGGAGGAAGCTACTAAATGATAGAGCAAAATACCAAAAGGGAAGGCATCACTGATCAGTATTAGCAAAACTACAGGCACACATAAAATTGTCTAAGGCCAGCTTCAGAGAAAAATTGCACAGGACACTAAGGATAATCACAAGGCTTTCTTTAGTTATGTTAGGAACCTGGGTGTTAATTCCCAGATATGCTCACAATTAGTCCAAAATGACAAAAAATACACAGAATCCACAGACATTGCCAACATCCTAGCTGTCAGGTTCAGCGCAAACTTCCCTCCCCACCAAAAGGGCAAATATCTATCCCAGCAGAGTGCTACCCCTGACATCTCAGATGCTCAGGTAAGAGCCCTCTCCAAAGCAAAAACACAGCATCAATGGAACCAGATGGTGTCCCGGCTGCCCCTACATGAACTCCAAGAAGAGCTAAACCCAAACATAAAACTACTGTTCAATCTCAGCCTTACTACAGGATATGTGCCCAAGTGTGGTGTACAGCAACAGTGGTCCCTCTACATAAAGGTGGTGCCTCAACGGATCCTGGAAACTATCGCCCCATAAGCCTGACTAGCTTGGTCTGCAAAGCTATGGAAAGGATCATCATGGACCTCATAAATAAAGATATTGGGGACCTACAAACACTAGATCCTACCCAGTTCGGCTTTGTTAAGGGCAGATCCTGCCTGTTAAACCTGGTTGATTTCTTTGAAACAGTCACCAAGGCCATTGACGAGGGGAAAGTGGTCCACACAGCCTACCTGGACCTCGCAAAAGCCTTCGATACAATACCCCACTCGGGCATTATAGATAAGCTCACCAGCTTAAATATAAATCCCTATGTCACTAGATGAATTGCAAACTGGCTCAAGGACAGAACCCACATGGTTAGAATTGCTGGAGCCATGTCAGACTCCAAACCAGTTACAAGTGGTGTCCCACAAGGCTCAGTCCTGCGACCTCTCGTTCGGTATATATTTCTCGGAGGTACAGGCCAACATGGAAGGACTGTGCCTCACCAAGTTCGCAGATGACTGCAAACTGGGCGCCATAACCCACTCTCCAGCCGACACAAGCATCCTCCAAAAGGGCCTCATAGAAACAGACAACTGGTGCCAGAGCCATGGCCTCAAGCTAAATGCCAAAAAGTGTATAGTCATCCCCTTTGGCAAAAACAAAGTGCCCACAAATTACCACGTAGGTGGTAATCCATTAAGCACAGAAGAAGTAATTAGGGACCTGGGGACCCAAGTTGATAGCAATCTCTCATTTGACAACCATGTGGCCAAAGTGGTTAGAAAAACATTTTATATAGCCCACCTAATCATGAAGGGATTCACATCTAGATCAGGGGAGGTCATCGTGCCTCTTTACTCATCCCTCATCAGGCCCATAATTGAGTACAATGCCCCTTTTGGGATGTACCTTACCAGACACCTGCAGCAACTGGAAAGACCCCAAAAGTACTTCACCAAGAGGATCAAAGGGCTCAAACAGATGCCATATGCTGCCGGTTAAAGAAACTCCAACACTACTCAGTGGCATACCGCCTGCTCAGAGGCGATCTGTGCCTGAATAAAGCCATGTCCAACCCGAATTAATGGACATGCTGCACCTCAGAAAATCCAAATCCCATCGAGCTACGCTCGAGACTTGAACCTCAGCACTGAAATAAATAGGACATGCTGGAGGGACAGATTCATAACCCAGAGGCTCCCTTCACTCTGGAATAAAATCCCAGTCCAGGTTAGGCAGAGTCCCTCATTGACTCTCTTCAAGAGGAATCTTGACGAGTGGATGGGAGATCGTAGGTTTACCCCGGGTATCACTTCTGTGTCACTGTTAGACAGAGGCACAGTATACTAACCTCGAAAAAGGGCATAGCAAAATAAATTTAAAATGGGTGGCGAAAGCCAAACACATTCTGGCTAGGCTTATAAATGCCCTAGGGCAGATAGCCTAGTATGAACCTATGAACCTATGAACCTATGAATACTACCTATATATGCAAGCTGTGGTTAAGGTACACTATGTAACATGTAAATCATCTGAGAAGATTCCTGTCATGGGTACTCCCCATGATTTGGAACTACATCCCTGATTACATTATATGAAACCTCTCACTAACACTCCAGGGAATCCTTGCAGAGTGGGTGGGGAACAGTGGATACACCCCAGGGATCCCACAATTGGCTCTGCTCCACAGAGAGACAGTTAGTTAATCAATGGGGTGGCAACAGCAGACACTTTTTGGCTATGCTTATGAGTGGCCTCGGGCAGTTAGGCATGTACCTACCTATGTATCTATGAACCTATACATACAGTATGGACACATGCTGATAGCTTAATTTACTGTTCAGGTATTGATTTACCTTGTGCCAATGGCAGCTGTGTGTACAATAGCTGAGGGCTACCTATGTAGGATGCACAAAGTAGACCACTTATACATGACAATTTACAGGTGGTCGTGTGTCTGTGTGCCATCCATGTTTGCTGTTAGTGCAGGTGGAGAAGGGTGTCAGTCCATAAGTGCCTACACTGTCAGTATGTGTGCTATACGTTCCCTCTTTGCCAAGGCATGGGCATACTGGGCACGCCTCTGTCTGCCTACTGGGGTTGGCACAGGGTGTTCGTGGTCTGAGTCCCTCTGTGCTTGCGGGGCCCTTGGCAATGGAGGTGGGCTGTGAGGGCCTTCACCATTCTGTCCCTGCTGCAGCTGTTTCCACAGGATCATATTGTGTAGCATGGCACATACTAAGAAGATGTGGGCACACGTGCCTGGAGAGTACTGCAAGGCTTCACCAGATATGTCCAAGCAATGGAACCATGATTTCAGCATCCCAAACATGCACTCTATGATGATTCTGGTTTCTGCGTGTGCCTCATTATGGCATTCTTGCATGGCTGTGTGTGCATTTCTGATGGGAGTCCTAATCCATGGTTCCAGTGCATAGCCAGCATCCCCCACCAGGTGGCCATATGGGATGTCCCCCCTGGCAAATACCTGATACAGCTGTGAGGCATGCCAGATGTGGGAGTTGTGATAGCTTCCAGGGCTGCCAGCACACACATCCATGATAATGCCCTGGGCATTGCACATGACCTGGCAGTTGATGGAGGGGTATCCCTTGTGGTTTATGTAGTGCCTACCCTGCTCACCAGGTGGTTTCTTGATGTGTATGTGCGTGCAGTCTGTTGCACCCAGTACCTCCAGGTAGCCTGTCACATGGTGGAAGAGACGCATATTGCTGGCCAACTCCTCCTGTGTTCAGGGGAAGTATATGTGCTCATTGGCATGTGGTAACATGGCATCCAGGAACTGGTAGAGTACCCTGGATGCTGATGCCTGTGAGATCCCCATGATATCCCCAGTTAGCCTTTGAAAGGTACCTGTGGCTAGTATTCTCAAGCTTACACATACCTTCGTGTCCACTGGGATGGGTTCCCCTCTGTTATTTCTGGCTCTGAGGCATGGCCGGCACAGCTCAACAAGTTGCTGTATGGTGTCCCTGTCCACGCTGTAATGCTCTACTATCTCCAGATCATGTAGCCCCTAGTAGGTTACCCTGGGTCTGAACACTCTTCTCCTCCTCCGGTGTCTGAGATGGTTGTCAGCATCATCCTCCACACCACCATCAGTCTCCAACACATGCTGGTGAATAAAAGCTGTGGCAGCCCCTAAAAGGTACATATTAAAAGTTCCCCATCTGTATACACCAATGGTGCAGAGTGTCTGGGAATACACAAGTGTGTGTATGGGGCTTTCACACCTTATACTATTGTACAATGGATGATGCTGGTATAATTGGGTGTGCATGTGCAATTCCAGCTGCAGGGTATCTTAATTATAGGTTTTACAGCAGGTACTGCTATTGTGGGGCCTTTGGTGTTGACTTACGCTTGGCTGCCATGATTCATCTATTGCCCTTTACTTCACTTTTCAACCCGATTCCCCTCCCATTGTTAGGCATGCATCCAACTGCCTGCTTTCTTGTTTTGTACTTTCACAACCCAGGATTGTGTTGTGAAATGTGTTATGTAGCTGATCTACGGCAAGTTTGCTTTGTTCTGCTGTGACAGTTCTCTTTTCTTTGCAGTATGGCACCTCCCCTTTCCTGCTCTGCCGGTAGCTGCTAGCAGCCTTGTTAGCTGTTGTCAATGGCCCACTGTGAGTTCCTAGGTGTTAATTACTCATTTGTACTCCAATTACCATGCTGCAGCATTTCCTTATTGTCTTTTCGTATCCTTCCTGTTTCAGCTGTGGTGCGCACCTCGCACAGCCGTTTGCGGGGTTTCGAGCATGTTTTCATCCACGTTCACATGCACTTTCAGTTAGATTGTGTGCTCTCAACTAAGCAAAACTATGGCTACTTCCACACCTCTATCCTGCATCTTTGCTTAGCAACAGGCAACCCGGATTAGCAATGCTCCAATGTGCTTACAGCTACGGTGGCACACCCCTCTCTTGATGTCATGTTTACCTCCAGGCCACACCTCGGTGTTGTACTGATATGCTGTGTGGTACATTCTTACGCCGGCAGGGAGTTTGTGATTCAGTATTACTTGACTCATTTGCATGGCATCGACTACTAATTCCTAGTTACCATGCAGAACACTGTCACAGACCCTTAGCAACCCTTGCGCCATGGTTGTGGTGTAGCATGCGTGCCATTGACTATTACTGGGAATTCATGAATTGTGTTACATTGCAGTTTTATGACATCTAAATATATTTTCATTGTGATCCCATTTGCGCACCAATGTACTGCAGTTTTACTTTGCGTTAGTGTGGCCATGATATTAAATGTTATTTTTTTAAGTGTTGTGCATGTTTTTTTATATATTTAGCCATTGGCATATATTAACATTATAATACGTAAGTTTGGTCCACTTTCATGGCTCCGATTTTATGTTTAAGAAAATATAAACAATTTTTTTGGTTTACATTTCTTCATGCTTATGCTCCACCTGCACCACTTCATGAATCACTATATACCTTCCTTTACATGCTACACTGCTGTGCATAGCGTAATTAGCATACATGCACCGGGAGCTGTGCAGCTCTGGCGTACGCTGGTAGTGCATGTGGAAACAGCTCGTACCTGAATCACTCAGTGGCCATATTTGGCGTTAGATCGCCGACGCTACTCTGGCGCCTGGCGCAAGCTTCATGAATCCTGGGGATGGTCTTAAAACCGTTACCTAAGATAGTCCTTTGTGCAGAGATCCGATGTTTGTCCATACTGTACAGTTAGGATTCAGGAATGAGTAAAGAATGTTAAGAAGGGATAGGCTAAGAAAGACCAGGCACCACACTGTCATGTATGCATTCATCAAAATAACTCACATTGACGTTTATTGTGCCATCAAAAAAGTCCAAAAAGTAATTTTAAAACTCTACATAACTCCATCCAACAAAGTTTTACAGCAGTCCTTAGGGAAATCTGAGCAATGTATTTTGGACTAAGTCATTGTGGAGAATTTTGTATCAGTGAAATAAGCAGATGACCTTTCTCATCAGTGAAAGTAAAATAAATTCTTAGGACAGCTCACCTTCTTGGGAGGTACACAATGTGCCATTGTTTATCTACTATGATTGAGGCATAAATATTGTATTTGCTGTTTTTTTTTTTGTTTGCTTATTTACCAGAGTACTGGAATGATCCAAAGAGACCCATTCCCTCCTCAACACAGGAACAATCATGATGTTAAAACTCTTAGACGAAAATGAAAAACTACATTTCTGTTGCACTGAACTTGGCAAAACATGCAATCATAAATACAAGGCAATTAAAAGGAGTAAATACAAACTGTATCAAGTTACACATATAGATTAAGTACCATGCATAAAATAAAGAAAAAAAACACTTTTGTCTTTAGTTTTTCTTTTCTTTTTCCCCTTTCTTTATCCCTAACCATAGCTACTGTTTTAACTCATTATAGCCAAGTACACCTCCAGGCATTTCTGCAGTTACCTCCTACTGTGCCTGTAGGCATCAAGTATTGCTTATTCATATTTGCATTAATAGTTCCAAAACTATACTACATACAAGGTATCAGAATAGTTTGCCTTAAAGCATACATGACAGCAAACACAATTGTATTGATATTTGACCGCTATCAATGAGTATTTGTAAGAATTGTAAGCTGATAACTTCATTTTTTAAAGGCTCAAGCCACAACAACCGGAGGTTAAAGGTACACACTCAAAAGAACTGTACTGGAGGGAATGAGTTAATAGCTATCACAAGTATGGGCAGACATACACTCTTTTGCAACATAATTGCACACTGAATATGAAGGCATCAAGTGTGGACCTGAGTGATGGATGTCACGTATGGCTATCCCAGACCTCTGTTACCACTGGTCAATTGTAAGACCTTAAGAAGCAGGAAGAATGCAGCAAATGTGGTGAGATAGATGAGCATGTAGATTCCCTAATCTATCAAGAGATTCATTCCTCCTGAAACTACTCTCCAAGCAAAGTCTGAAGTGTCTATGGTGACTGACTGCTATGGAGCATAGAAGGAGAAAAGGAGACCCAAATTTAAGGATATCTGATGTCTCCAAAAAAAGATTTCCCTTCTGGCAAATCCAAGAATTGGAATTTAAAAAGATAAAGGGTGAGGATGCTAATACCAAACAAATTTCGAATACCACTGTATCTTTCTCATGGGGAGTCTTGCCAGCAGTATCATGAGAATCATAGATGCCATGAGTGTCTGAATCCTGAGGTATTCCCTTGCAGTGATCAAAGTCTGAGTGAAAAACCTTATAAATAGATTTAGATAAAGATCTATTTTCCTATGGAAGAAAAGACACTGCAAAGATAAGCAAGTTATTTGAATATGAAAAATGTGTATACACTGTAATCTGCAATGAGCTATAACTGGAGTTGTCACTTTGTGAACACTCTTGGTGCAGTGGACAGTCCAAAGGGTATGGCAGAGGACTGATAATGTGATCCAGACACACAAAACCTTAAGAAACATCTGAAGTCTGGATGAGTAGGGATGTGATGATAAGCATCTTTTTAAGTCTAGTGTTGCCAGAAAATTTGAAAGAAGAAGAAAAAAAGGTAATGGTTTGTGAAGTGACATAACTTTGAATTTGGACACTATCACAAACAGATTTAGGAAAGAAAGATCCAGAATGGGTCTCCAAGCATTTGATTTTTTTTGACAGTAGGAACATCCCTGAATAAAAGCCCTTCCGCACCTGGAAAGGAAGAATTGGTTCTATCGTTGTTTGGGACAGAATGTGCTGAAGAAGAAGTGGAAACAAAAGAGTCTGATCTGGAGGATCAGGAATGACCCCCTGGAAAGGAGGAATTCCCTCCCACTGCCATCTGTAACCTTGATGAATGGTTTTCAGAACTCATTTGCCCGAAATAATCTTGTTGCCAAAGAGAAAAACTAAGATTCAGACTTTCTGGAAGAAAAAAAGGGGTCAGGATGGGAGGGGGTCAAAGGGTCTCTTGAATAATCATTCAGACCAGTCTTGTTGGACTGCATTTTGTTTTGGGGAGGTTCAAGACTTTTTTGGAGTCCCTTGCCATTTTTCATAAATGACTGTTTATCTGCATTGTTGAGAGAATTTATTCTGGTTTTTTTTGCCAAAATTAGATGAGGATATTAAAAAAGTCACTTGGAAAATCTGGAAAAGAAGAGCTGAAATTTTTTAAGAGATTCTCTGTGTCACTCTCCTACTTTGGACACAATAGAAGAGTCTTTGTGAGTTCTGTTCAAGCAGCATTATTCTATACAAACACATTACTATAAAGCTTTACTGACTTTAACATAAGTAACTTATATACAAACTAACAACTGTGATCATGCATGCTCTCACTGTGGCTGCTCTTACAAAATGCCACTAGGGAGTGCACGTGTCTGGAATTTATATGTGCATGTACAGCCTTGACATGCTTCTTAAAGATACAGCACACTTTACTTGCAATGTGATCTACATGCTCCCTCTTTGAGAATTAGATCTTATGACACTATGAGTCTATTTAGCATGCAGAAATCACAGGTAATTCTTGGTCATGCATTACACAATACTAAGTACACATATATATGCAATCAGGTCCACGTTGCTGCGTATTTCACACTCGGCTTTGATACTCGCCAATATCATGTGACATAAAACTGGGAATTAGAATTAGCAACTGGAACTGTCTCTGCAAAATGTTTGACCTGTGAAATGTCAGGAACATTTTCAGGAATGAAATCAGAATTTTGAACTCATTCTGGTATGGATACAGTGCCTGATTCACTCTTAGATTTGAAGTTTGCATCACAGAAACAATGTTGTGACCATAATTGTCGCTTTTGTGACTGGGACATTAATAAAGAGCCTTCGTGGGCTCTGTTCAAGCAGCTTTATTTCATACAAACACATTACTACTGTCGGTTATTGACTTTAACTTAAGTAACTTATATACAAAGTAACAGCTATGGTCATGCATGCTCACTCCCTGGCTATTCCTTCAGAATGGCACTAGGGATTTTGCACATGTGTAGGTTATATACGTGCACATGCAGCCTTGCTTAAAGATATAGTACACACTTTACACTCTGATCTACATCTTCCCTCTTTGAGAAATACATCATACAATTGTTATGAGAATGGCATGCAGAAATCACAGGTTACCCATAGTCATGCATTATACAATATTAAATATACATGTATGTACAATCAAGTCCATGTTGCTGCGTATTGCACACTTGGTTTAGATACTCACCCATATCGTATGACATAAAACGCATATTAGATTTAGCAACTGGAACAGTTTCTGTAAAATGGTTGATCTGTGGAATGTTTGAATCACTTTCTGGAATGGAGTCAGAATTTTGAACACATTCTTGTCTGGAAACAGTGTCTGACTCACTCTTTGATTTAGAGCCCGCATCACAGATACAATGTTGTGATTGCAATGATGATGATGATGATTCTTTTACAAGAATAAGATATTTGTGATTCCTCCTATACTCCACTCCCTCTGAGCTTACCAAGTAAGATCTCAGCTCGGCACAGATCCCTGTAATCTGTCCTATTCGATCAAAACCTTTTGTTGTCTGGATTCCTACTGTCTCTCCTTTCCTCAACGATGAAGTAATCAGCTTGATCAGTCGTAACTAGATTTCTGAATATTATACTTCTTAAACAAGTGAGCCTTGATGATTTTAGTGTTCTTAGATTTAGGCTGCAACAAACTTAAGGAAATAGGTAGCGTAGTTCTATTTTGCCTGGAAAGTAGTCTTTGAGCAGGTGAGTCAAGAATATCATCACAGGGTATGTTTCTAAGATTAAGCAAATTCAAGAACACATTGGTATTGTCACGCTTTGACCTTTCAGGTAATTGCTTTGCACTCTGCACTGCACATTCAGTTAGACCACTGGGCTAAGGATATTCAGGACTACTAGTGGCATGTACAAAGTCCCATTCTTTTGCAAATTTCTGAAACAACTGGCTAGTAAATTGAGTACCATTGTCAGAAAAAAAGTTTGTGTGGACTACTATGAACTAAGAAATGACATTCCAACTTAGTAATAACAGCAACTGAGTTTAGGTTAGGTAGTAGATCAATCTCAAACCAATTTGAATAAGAGTCTACCAGAGCTAAGTAGTGTTGATTGTTCCACTTAAAGATATCAGCTGCTACCGTGGACCAAGGTAGTTCAGGAATTGGACTTAGCTGAAGTGGTTCTCGTTGCAAATGCGGTCTGGTACTATTGCATACTGAACAAGAAGAAAGAACTCTATCAATGTATTTTGGTAATGAAGGCCAAAATACTAATTCTCTTGCTCTTCTCTTAACAGATGTGGACCCTGGGTGACCATGATGCAAAATCTGGATATTTCTTGTTATAAGGAAGCAGGAACAACAATTTAAGGACCTTTGAAAATAATGCCATCTTCCATCAACAATTCATCTCTTTAAGAAAAATACATTTGCACTTCAGGTGATACACTAGATTGCTTTGATGGCCATCCAACATTAATATAATGATTGAGCTTCTGCAAAATTGGATCAGTTTGGCTGTGATTTCTTAGCTCATCAAGTCTAGTGGTGGAAGAATTACATACTAACATGATATTAAAGTCAAAAGTTTCTGCGTTAAGATGTTATGTTGTAATTCTGGGAGATCTGGGTAAAGTCTGCATTCTACTGTCGATGTGTATATGTAAAGCGTATTTACATTTTCTTAAAAGGTTTGTATGTAAACTATTTCCACACCTAACCCATATCTCTTTTCCTCAAATGAAACTGTGTGATCCCTACCTTCAAGCTTAATGAATTTGTTAACTATGCATGATATTGAATACATTTATGAGTAACTATTCTACATAAGATCTTTAATATTAACTATCATTTTTATCTAAATTGTAAAATGCATCTTGGAGCTTTTCTCCCCGGGCCTCCACTGAAAATGGGTCAATTCGGCCCAGTAGACTTCCCCGGTAATCAAATTGCAAATAAATAAACATCAGCCAGATAGAGCAATTTGCCTTTAGTGTAGACCATTTTGAAATTGTACTTTTGCAATATGAGTATCATTCTTTGTAATCTTGCTGGACCAGAATGCATAGGTTTTTTTAGAATAGGAACTAGACATTGATGATCAGTTTCAATCTGAATAGCTCGACCATAAATATAATCATGAAACTCGGAGCATGCAAATTCCATTGCCAAAAGTTCCTTTTCAATTTGAGCATACTGCATCTCAGTTTGGGTTAGTGTTTTAGATGCATAGGCTACTGGTCTGCTCTCTTGAAGTATAACTGCACCTACACCAAATTTTGAAGCATTACAGGAAAGAGTAACTGGTTTGTTCACATCATAGTATCTTAACGTAGGTGGGGTGGTAATTTTCTGCTTAAGGTCTTCAAATGGCTTCTGGTGCTGTTCCAACTATGACCATGCAACATTTTTGTGAGTGAGCTCTCTTAAAGTTGCTGTCAATTCATTGAAGTCTGGTATAAATTTTCCTAAATAGTTGACCATGCCCAGAAAACGCTGTTTAGCTTGCACATTTTCCGGTGCTGCTGACATTTCTAGAATAGCTGCTTGTTTGGTCAGGTCTGGTGTCAAACTTGTACTGGCAAATAAATGTCCTATGTACATGACATTTGGAAGCCTGAATTTGCACTTCAGAGGATTGAGCTTCAAGTTTACTTCACATGCTCTGTCTAGAACTTTCTTGAGGTTTCTGTCATGCTCTGCTTCACCATTGCCTCCTATCAATAGATCATCTACTGTTATGGCATAAGGATAACCCTAAAAAATTTGTTCTATCGCATGCTGGAAGACTTCACTTGCAGAATCTATTCCAAATGGCATCCTTAGGAATCTTTATCTGCCAAACAGAGTACCAAAAGTTGTTAGAAATGAGGATTTGTGATCCAGCATCACTTGCCAAAATGAACTCTTTGTATCCAAAACAGAAAATACACTGGCATTCATTATTAGTCCTGTAACCTCTTTGACTGTGCGCATTGGATGATACGGTCCCTTTAATGCTTTGTTCAGATCTCTTGGGTCAATACATATTCTGAATTCGTCTAAGCCTTTTTTGTGAGCTGCTACCATGGATGACACCCATTCAGTTGGTTCTCTTCTTGCTGGTCTGACTACTGGAGTGACCTCTGAGTCTAACTTCATGGAATACACAACTGGAAGTTTGCCTAACTTCACATCGAAAACATCAGCATATTCTTTGAGAAAATGGCTTCTGAAAAATTAGAACTCGGAAATACACTTACATGATGGACTTCAAGCAGATTCATTCTTAAACTATCTCTGCGACCAAATAAAGATTGCACTGATCTGTGTACTACACAGAATAACAAATTGTAATAGTTCTCGGCCAAATAACATGAAAGCATCATTGAACCTTCGGTTTGAATTTTTTCACCTCCATAAGCAACAAGTCTCTCGCTACTGGCTACATTGAGTTGTTTATTAATTCTCACTTTAGCAAATGTGTCTGCTGATATAACATTACACTTCAAACCAGTATCGACTTTGAGCTCTGCGGATTTTCCATTAATCTGGGCAGTACGAAACACCTCACTTCTTGATAAATTCACCGCATCAGCTCTTTCATCAAGCACTGATACACCATCCACATAGAAAGCTGTCTACTTCGGCTCTACTTGATTAACTTGCTTCTTCGTGTGACCTTTCTTTACAACTTTGTGAAGCTTACTTGATTTACAAAACTTTTGAAAGTGGTTCCATCTTTTACACTTGTAGCATTGCTGATCATATGCTAAGCAATTCTCTCTTCTAGACTCATGCTTTGCACCACAATCGGAACAATAAAGCTGGACTTGGGTTTTGCTGAATTATACTTGCACTGCATTGAACTGGAGCATGATCCTTCTCTAGAACTTGTTGGAAAGCTACATGTCTTCCCCGGAAATCTCATAGCTGCCACATGCTTGGGCCTACTTTTGTCTGCCACATGTTGTATGCTATCTACATTTGCTCTGGAGCCAGCTGAACCCATGCTCTTGTCACTCGCAAGCACACTCATCTGCTTTTCTGTCACCTCATAGATTTGACAAATCTCAATGGTTTTACTCAATGTTAAATCACTGTCACAAAGTAAAATCTTTCTCACAGCAGCATTGTTAATACCACACACAAACCTATACTTTATCAGCTCATCTTTTATTTATTTATTTATTTATTGACATTTGTTAACCGGGTTAGTCCAACTGGGCTTGGGACCCATTTTCAGTGGAGACCCGAGGAGAAAAGCTCCAGGAAATGCAGCAGTTTACAACAGAGGTTATACAATCACTAAGTAGGTCTTTTACAAGCGCCATTTACACAAATAGATGATAATACTTAAAAAAAGAGACAAAAGTTATACAGTGTTGAATATGAACACATTGGTTTCACAATATATATGTTAGACAAATCAAAGAAGAAAATTAAAGGCAGTATACCTGTATTATATTACAGGGTAGCAGTGCAGTTTCATATTTACATATTTACATATTTACATTAATGGTTTGTTTTGTCAGTGCAGATATCAGAGATTTGGGGAGAAAGAAAGGCTTGATTTGGTCAAAAACAGGTTAAGAAAAAAAAGGGGGGGAATGACATAGGTTGTGGGGAAAGTTATCAAGTTGGTGCTTGGCAAGGACAGATTTTAGATTTTAGTAGATGAGCCTTGAGTTTTTCTTTATAGTGGGATGGGTGAATGATGAAACAGATGTCCCTGGGAAGTTTGTTCCAGGTATGGGCAATGGAGGATTTGTAGAGGTATTTGCCGATAGTTTTTTTGGGTTGGTGGGTTTGTAGCAGTAGTTGGTTAGAGGTACGAAGAGTACAGGGAGGAGAATAGATTTAGATGACAGAAGAGAGGGCAGGGCAGAATGAAGGTTTGTCGAGAAGAGAGTGTAGCATTTGAAGTTGAGATAGCTGCAATAAGTGGGGGAATTCGGGCCAGTGTAGGAAGTTAAGGGATAAGCAGTGGTGTGCATTATATGGAGAGTTTGTAACCAATCTAGCCATCTTATGGTATGTTTGTTGAAGTTTGTTTAAGGTAGTAGTTTGGATATGGGTAAATATAGGGGCAGCATAAAGAAGGGAGGGAAGGAGAAAAGCTTGGGCAAGGGATAGTCTAGCATTGGATGATAGGTGCCTTTTGTTACGATATAGAAGACCTATTTTCTGGTGAGTCCTTTTTATACTGTGAAGTAAGTGTGTATTCATCATCGATAATGACTCCTAGAAGTTTAGTTTGGGTTTCAGGTTTGATAGTAGTGTTATTTGAAGAAGTGATATTAAAGGTGGATTTGTGGTAAGAGAGAGAGTGGGGAAGAAAAAGTAATAGTTTGGTTTTAAGTCACCAAACTGATTGTTTTAGCTCTGTTTCTCAGTTCAGTTATATAAGCTGCAAATGTTTCCCCTATTTTATGATCTCCCATGTAAAGCAAATGCCTCTCTAATGTAATATTTGTCTGAGGGTTACACATTTCTCTGAACTTGCGCTTCAAACACTCTTGGTCTTCCTTTGATTCAGCCTGTATGACAATATGATGATTCTCGTCTTCTCCTTCATATACTGCAGGTGCATACACAAATGAACGCTCTCTTTCTATAGCCTCTGACCCAGCTAGGTTTAGCAAAATGAATGCCCTGGTGCATGCATCTCTATATGCATAAGCTACTTGTATAAAATATCATACTCTTGCTCAAATATTCTCCAATTCTCTGCAATATTCTGATCAAATACAAGTGGTAGGGGTTTTCGAAATCCATCTGCCATATTAACACATACCAGTGAAGGATATTTGCAAATAAGTACAAACATACACTTATGCACATATGCCAGAAACTTATGACAGTGTTTGTATCTGAATTTATTTCTTTTGGGCTTTTCGAAATAATGGTAATGAACAAACTTGTAGTACCCTTGAATAATTGGACTTTATGAAATAAACTTCTCGGGCAGTTTAACAGTCTTGTAATATTGTTTGGACGGCTAAATGCTAAAGTCATTTATCATAATTTTGCCAAAGTCATTTATCATCATTTTAAGAATCATCTCAAACAACTTTACTATTCAAGTGAAATAAACTCTTGGGGAATGCAATATTCTTGTAATATTGTTTTGTAAGAAATTACCTCTTATCAGTGTAAGAAACATATCAAATAACTGCATGATGGGAATAAACTGGACCTGTCTTGCCCAAAACTCAATAACATTGCAGAGTATTTGCACTTTGCGAATAACTGTATACAATACATTGAAATGTCCCCAAAATGGCAATCAACTCTTTACAGTGCAAGACACACTCTGTAATGGTGGCAATTTGTAAATAGACACACCCAGCTCAAGAAACTTTTCAAACTGACTTTACTTTGACTGTATTTCATGAAATAGATGCACTTCGCATACAATAAACTCTTTGAAACACATGCACAGTAGTAAGCACACACACTGTAAGCACTTTTACACGCTTTGAAATACTTAAAATAACTTGATTACGACCTTGATACAATACGAAGTTGTAGTTATGCCAAAACATAGCACTTTGCCAAAACACATGCAGTCGCCTTGCTTTATTTTTGCTTAATGTGCCCTTTTCTGTTTTGCCTTATTGTATTTGTTTTGCTCATTTAAGCCCATCTCATGCCTGATGTACTTTTCTAGTGCTCATTTTACTCTAAACATGCCCAGTTTTCCTTTGAACACACTCGCTTTACTATAAACATGCTCGTTTTATCTTTAAACATACTTGTTTTGCTGTAAACATCCTTGTTTTGCTTTATTATTAATTGATTTTATAAAGTACCTTTATTTTAAACATTTTTTTTGCAAAAACATTTTTGTGCCTTCCGCTTGCTCAATAATGTGGTTTGTGCCCTTGTAATGCCCCGTTTTACCTCTCATCAAATAAACAGTTTGTGCAATTTCTCATTACCTTTGATTCTTTTCTGGCTCTTTTTGTGCTCGTTTCTCTTGGTTTTTACCTTCCCTGTCGTCTCTGCACCTCATGGCTCTGGATTTCATTCTCTTTGATCCCAGTTCTGACACCATGTCACTTTCCTACTTTGCACACAATAGAAGAGTCTTCATGGGTTCTGTTCAAACAGCTTTATTCTATACAAACACGTTACTATAGAGGTTTGCTGACTTTAACTTAAGTAACTTATATACAAACTAACAGCTGCGATCATGCAGGCTCTCACTGTGGCTGCTCTTACAAAATGGCACGAGGGAGTGCACGTGTCTGGACTTTATATGTGCATGTACAGCCTTGCCATGCTTCTTAAAGATACAGCAAACTTGACTTGCAATCTGATCTACACCCTGGATCAGCTTGCCCCTTTCATCACACTTTTTGATCACCTCTTCAGCAGAGGGGCCAAGCACTAAATCTCTGTCCAAGGAAGAATTTAAATTCTCATTTTAACATCATCTGGGAGATCCTGGGAATGCAACCAAGCAAACCTCCTTAAAACAGTACCCGTGGCCATAGCCCTGGAAAAAGTATCAACAGAATAATATACACACTGCAAACAATGTATAGTGACTTATGCACAAGACAAAACTGCAGATAAGACATTCCTCATACTTTCACAACTTGTCAGAATAAATTTTAGCATATAGGCTTGACAATTCAAAATTCTGAAAATCAAAGTTACAGAAGTATACACTTTTTCCCATACCAATCAGGTGTGAATGACCTGAGATGTACATCGCTGGACTATATGAAGAGAGACATGGTCGAGTTGTCTGAGTATGTGTCTCAGGCAGGTACATCCATAGCCTTGAGCAGCATACTAGCCTCACCTAGAATGATGCCACAGTATAAACAAAAAATGATTGATTTCAATAATTGTCTTAGTTTTTAGTGTCATTCCAAGGGGATCCAGTTCCTGTCTGCCTGGAAAGTCATGGTCAACAAACCTCGCTGCTTTGCCAGAGATGGTTTGTACCTGCACCCCTAGGCTTTCGGCTGCTGGCAAAGGCTCTTGCCTCTCACATAGTGCATTTTTTAGGCAAGCTCTTGAAAACAACATTACCGATGTGAAATTAACCAATCAGAACAAAATAAGGGTCAAGCTGCTAAATGCTAGAAGCTTAAACCAAAAACTGCACTCCTGGAAAGCAGTTCTGTCACTGTAAGATGTAGATGTCTGTGCAGTCACAGAAACCTGGTTTAAGGCCTCAGAGAGTACCCCAGCCCTGCATGGTTACAATGCCTTCCACACCTTTAGACCACAATATGAACATGTGAAAACTAAAGGAGGAGGTGTTTTAATCTATATTAAAGATAAATTAATTTCCCAGCTAGTTAGACTGCACATCTCAATGGAGTTACTCATAAAACCTCCATTCAAGTTCTTGCCAGTTACAGATCCCCCCTCTATGAGTCATGACACCCACAAAGCCTAGTTAGCCAAACTGAAGACAATCCAAATTTTACCAAATACACTGGTTATAGAAGATTTCAATTGTGCCACCATCAATTGGGAAACTTACTCTGGCCCAAACTCACTAGCACAAAGGTTCCTTGACTTTGTGAATTTAAATGCCCTACAGCAAATTGTCCGCACTCCAACAAGAGGAACAGACATTCTAGATCTGGTCCTCACCAACACGTCAAAGAGTTGGACCCTCATTAGTTAAAACTGACAGCAAATCAGTCACCGTTGAACTGATACTACCACCAGAACAAGCAAAGGGTGAAGTCAGACTAAAAAACTTCACCAAGGCAAACTATACCCTCCTAGGTGAAGGTATAAATGCATTCCAAGCCCCACCCCAAGCTGAAAGTGGTAACTATGCCGATGTTTACACTAATGCCCTGTACAATCACTTCCATAAGTGTATAAACTTGGTTGTACCAGATAGAATCAAAACCAGAGCCCCAAGTAAAATCAAGTTGCCATGGTGGACTTCCAGCATCAACAAACTCTACAATAAATGCAAAAAGTTGCTGTCCAAGAAAACAAAGGCAAGGACCCAACAATGGAAAAGCACTCTCCTCAGCCTTAATAGACAAATAAGACAACTTGTCAAATCTTCCAAGAGCTCATTTGAGAGAACCCTAGCAAGTACTGCTAAGTATAACCATAAGGCCTTTTATAGCTACATATGTAACCTAAAGGGTAGGACCCAAGCATGTGCAGAACTGGTGGTCAATGGTATCACACACACAGACCACAAAGAGGTAGCAAACCTGCTGGTGGATAGTTTTGGCAAAAACTTCACTCCCTTATCCTCTCCTAATTTACAACAAACCGTCCCTCAACTGCCCCCCCCCCCACCTTACATATCAGAAGAACAGGTCCTCAAAGCCCTGTCCAAGGCAAAGAACATGACGTCTGTGGGACCAGATGACATCTCAGGCTGTCTTTTAAACAGGCTAAAACATGAACTAGCATCACTACTAAGTACCTTTTTTCAATCATAGCCTCACCACAGGCTTTGTTCTTGTGAATGGAAAACTCATAAGCCTGACTAGCCTCATCTGTAAGGCCATGAAATATATTATTATGGACCTCATAAATAAAGACATAGGCAACCTCCATACCCTGGATCCTACCCAATTCGGCTTCGTGAAGGGAAGATCCTACCTGTTAAATCTGATGGATTTCTTTGAAAGTGTGACCTGGGCCATTGATGAGGGCAGATCTGAGCACACAGCATACCTCGACTTGGTAAAGGCTTTCAACACAATCCCACATTCAGGCATTAACAATAAACTTAGCAAACTGAATGTGAACCCTTTGTTGTAAGATGGGTTTCCAACTGACTCACAAATTAGGTGCACAGTATCAAAGTGGGTGGCTCGACATCAACCAGCAGACCTGTTAACAGCGGGGTGCCACAAGGGTCAGTGCTGGGCCCCCTGCTGTTTGTTATATACTTCTCAGAAGTTCAGGTCAAAACTAAAGGGTTGTGGATGACCAAGTTTGCAGATGAGGTAGGTGCAATCATTGAATCCCCAAATTATGTCACTATACTCCAGGAGGGTCTTACACAGACCAACGACCCGTGTATTAGTCAAACTGAATGCAGAGAAATGCATCACCATTCCCTTCAGCACAAACAATGTCCTTTCACACTATCAAATCAACAACAATACTCTAAGTACCAATGAAGTGGTAAGGGACTTGGGATTACAGGTTGACCGTGGCCTTAACTTCCACCAGCACGTGTCTACCATTGTAAGGAAAGCATTCCATGTAGCTCACTTGATTAGTAAAGGCATTGCCCTGATTGCAAAATAAGTTATAACTCCCTATACTCGGCACTTATCCAGCCCATAATTGTGTATAATGCCCATTCAGTATGTACTGTACTAAGCAACTGCAGCAATTAGAGAGACCTCAGAGGTTTCTAACAAAGAAAATCATGGGCCTCCAGCATGTGCCTTACATGGACCAACTAAAGTCCCTGTCACTATACCCTGTATCATATAGACTTCTTAGGGGAGACTTATGCCTGGCCTATAAAGCAACCCAAGACCCAAACCTAATTAACTTACTGCATATCCATAAATCAAATGGGTCTAGGACTACCCATTCCAGGGACTTAAATATAGCTTGTGACTTAAATAGGACATGCTGGAGGGACAGATTTATCTCCCAGAGACTGCTACGCCTTTGGAACAGGCTACCAATTCATGTAAAACAGAGCACCTTTATGATACTGTTCAAAAGGAACCTGGACGAGTGGATGAGGCACCGTACATTCTTACCAGGGATAGTGTCTACAACCCTCTTGAACATGGGCAGTCATCACTAAATGCAATATTTTGTTTTGACTGGTACTTCTACAGTATTACACTGGGTTGAAACAGCTAGGCTTAAAATGACCTCATGGTCAATGGCCTAGTAATCTCCTATTATCCTATGATCCTATGATCCATCCTTATCACAGTTAACTAACTGATTACCAGCAGCAGGATCAACTAAAGCTATAGCTGCTGGGTCAGGCTTGGAAATAATGTATAAAAATTCAAAAGACTGAGAAACTTTAATCATACTATATGCCTCTTTAGAGGCATCTATCTGACTACCAGGAAAATTGCAGGCAGAAACATACACATACTGTAAAGCAGCCAGGACAGTAGGAATAGATGTAGGTTCTGGAAAATCCTTGTGTAACAACCTCAGTGTTCTCCCATTGAAAATGCTGGCACATTGTAACAATAATCTCAGAGACAGAGAAACCCCAACAAGGAGAATCAGAAAATGAGCTTTTCTCTGAGTCAGAATCAGAAATATGAAGAAAAAAATCAGTCTCTGCATCTTCCTGCTCAAATTCATAATCTTGAATCTCCTCAAGAAAAGAGAAATCCCTCTTTCTTGTACCCGAATCTACTTTACGAAAAAGATCAATACCCTGAATTAAACCCTGAGCCAGACCCAGTAAACTGCCCCTATTCAGAGAAAATTGAGAAGAGTAGATACATGCTTGGTTTTCATTTTCTTTTTGACAGGAAAAAATGGGGTCGACTGTATTACTAATGACAGCAGCAGTTTCCTAAGGGATGGGTATAGCATTCTGACATGACAGGGAAACCTTCCCTGTTCCCTCTCCCAGGACCAACAAGAGTGGCTCTCCCTTGCCAGCTGAGGGGAGCCCTAACAACCGCAGAGGATATAGTTAATTCCCAGTCCATTGTGGTTGTAGGTGCTGCACCAGAGGGATCTGGGGTAAAATATGATTTGTCTAAGGTACATCAAATGGCCACAGCAGAGTCACCCACCTGTGGCTCAGGCAAATTGCTAACCTGCTATGGTGGCAAAGACTGTTTGCTTATTTTTTTTCTTTTTGTGGCTAGAAAAAAGACCAACAGTGGGACCAGTAGTCTGTTCCATGCTCAAAATGAAAATGGTGCCTCTTTCCAGGGGAAGACCAGCATTAATTGCTGGTAAACACTACCAGTTCACAAAATGTACTTTTTGAAGGAAAAACATAGTAAAACCCCCCTTTAAAACACTATACCAGCCCCACAAATGTAAAATAAGCACAATTTATCCACAGAAAAATGTTTTCAATTACTTTATGCCACTTTTAGACTGACAGAGAAAACGAGAGTTCCAATTAAAAGTACATTACGGTCCCAAGACAGTCCATTAAAAGATAACATTCCTAGCTTTAAGATAACTTTCCTGAAGAGGAAAGCAATAGAACATCAACAAAATTAAGAAAATGGACGTTTTCCTCCAAAGGGAATTTATCTGCGCAGCTAAGGAAAACATATTCTGACCAACCTTCCTTGAAAGCCTGAGGGGAGCATACTCCTCAACAGCAGTAAAGCTCTAGAGGGCTTCATGCCAAAACTTGTCTTTTAGGCAGCTCAGCTTGAGCTGCTTGACACTTTGGGCATATAGAAGGTGCCCTGAACCTTTGGATGCTGGATGGCTATTATATTCTTGGCAGGATATAACTCATATAGCTAGGGCTACTGCAGCAGTGATCAATACGATCAACATGGTTTGGTCTTCGTTTTATATTACATGTTCATACCCCAGTACAGAGGACTGGTTAAATAGACAGCATTTCTTACTACACTGTGAGAAGTGCTGTAAAGTATGCATCAGGCTTCTAATGCAAGGTAAGAAAAGGAATTATACCAAAGCTCACCTTATCTGGTAGTTGTAACATCATTTATTTTGGGATCTGTAGGTAGATGTACAAGAAAAATTAACATAGCTATTCACTTTGTTGGAATGAAAGATTAAGAAAGCTTATTGTAAAGCAGAATGCATATATTACCTTGCCCTCAGGCTGTCCAAGCAAAATCCATCAGCAGAATTTGCATGGAAATAAGTAACAGTTCCATCCATGAGATATCTAGCAAATGTATATTCATTTCAAATGAAATCCCTGATGTCTAATAAATGACTGAAAATTGGGTTGTATGCCAAAGTTGTTCAGTGTGCAGAATGGTTACTGTTATACTCCACGGTTAATAAAAATATCTGGTAGCTTAAGCTGTGGTCTAATCTTGATGAAAGAAAAAAACATTCATATTGTTCCCTGTAGATGTATCATTTCAGTACATTGTCTCAGGAATTAATAACATTCTGATGACTGAACTTGTCTTATTTGAGTTCTGTTGTGATGTGCAACTGGAAACCTATTCATTTAATTTAGATCTGTGCAGATATCTCTGTGATGTTTAATAAATGCTAAAAAGAGAGGACAAAATACAATTCTTTGCTCTTTCTTTGCATTCTGATTTAAATCTTGTAGGCTTAAAATACCAGCCAACATACTAAGACAATGCAAACGGAGTGATTGTGTTACTGCAGGTGACACATCATATGCGCTTCTTCAAAAGATCATATCAGCATGGAGTGCATATGTTTCATTCCCTGAATGTCTTGATGATTGAGAATATAATATTTCAGGAAATAGATTTCAGCCTCACAGCTCCAGTCAATTTTTTTTGGCTGTGAAAATAATGCACAGCAGCTGTGGCTCTATCTATTAACATTTTAGTCTGTGGCTTAGCATTATACTTTCAGCTCCTAAGGTGTCTGCAGTCAAGTTTCAAGCTAGAGGTATCATAAAAGGCAGCTTGGAGAAAAACTAGTACACACTGTGCCCATTATTAGCCAGTGACCTTTAATCTGTAACCTGAGCAGTAAACTATACATTAATTCTCTTTACATACTTTTTCTGCAAAATCTTCTCCTTTTATGTTAATGCTGCTGGACATGGAAGTCAGAAATGAAAGTACAGCTGCCTTCACTGTCTGTGCTGATTTTGTGTCAGGGATGCAATCCTTTACAATGACATTTTTTTTTTATTATTAAAAGCCCATGAGCAGGGATTCAGTATGACTCATGGTGTTGAATGGTGTAAGCTCCCTTCATTTCCTTTCATTGTGCAAACCTTTGCAATATGGCAATTTGCAGATAATAAAATGATTGTAAATGTCTATACCAAAGGAGTTTTGTACAGTAGAAGGATGGGGAGTGATCAGTGATAACTCCCCAACCTTCCTACTCAGAAAGCACCTATACCAAGCAAAACCTGTCATCTACCATCAAAGACGCAAAAAAATAAACTTTAAACCTCTCTCATTCAACTCATCCCCTAAAGAATGTAACTGGCAACCTCTAAGATACCTCTGTCTAGATGACGCAGTTGACTATTTTAATAATACCTTCCTGAGCATCCTTAATTATCACGCCCCCCGTAAGAGTTTCCAGAACCAGGGTTCAACCATCCCCATGGCTACAGAAAACTACTAAGTCTGAAATGAAAATCAGGGATAAAGCCTGGGAGCACTGGCACAAAACCAAAAACCCCTCTACTAGACAGAAATTCCTAGAACTACGCAATAGAGTCAAAAAGCTAATAAAACAGGACACAATCCAATACTACCAGTCTGCCCTTACCTCCTCCCAACATAACCCCAAACAATTCTGGTCCTCAATAAACTCTATCCTCTACCCAGGCAAAGTAGGTACCCCCCCTCCAAACATCACTCACTCCACCAAAACAATTGCTAGCTCCTTCAACAAACATTTCACACAAACCGTACTGTCATTAGCTTGACAGCACAACCCCCCCCAAACTCACACCTCTAACTCCAACTAGCAATATCCCCACTAGCTTCTCTTTCTCCCCTGTTCCTACCTCCAAAATAAAGAAACTGTTAACTAAACTTAAATCCACCAAATTACCAGCAGACAACCTCCCAAGTGAATACCTACAACTCGCAGCTGATGCTCTAGCCTACCCAGTATCCATCTTGATAAACAGATCTCTATCAGAAAGTTACGTCCCCACACTTTGGAAAGTATCACACATAATTCCACTCCACAAAGGTGGCCCCTCAACAGAGCTAACCAGTTACCACCCCATAACTATTCTTTCTCCACTCTACAAAATACTAGAGAGATGCATCCATTCTCAGGTCTCAGATCACCTCCTTGCAAACAACCTCCTCTCAAATACCCAACATGGTTTCCAACCAAACCACAGCACTACCACTGCCTTAGTCTCTTTCACAAACACTATCCTACAACATAAAAATGCTGGCTACCTTTCATCATTTACTTTCCTAGACCTATCTAAAGCTTTCAACATGGTACCACACAAAAAACTCATCTCTCTTCTCAACAACCTATCCTTCTCTCAATCAGTCACCAACTGGTTTCAAAGTTACCTATCTGACCGCCAACAATCAGTTGTATGGCAGGGCGACCTATCCTCCCAACTAACTGTCTCCATAGAGGTTCCCCAAGGGTCCATCCTTGGTCCCCTACTCTTCTCTGTTTTCACCAATAATCTTGCCTCTGCAACCACACAAGGCACACTCATACAATACGCAGATGACTCAACCATCATCTGCTCAGCCCACTCCCTACCCGAACTACAAAGAGTCACACAGGATGCCTTTTCCTCTGTGTAAACTTGGTTATCCGATGCCCAATTAACACTTAACCCAAACAAAACTAAATTACTAATCTTCCAACCCACCAAACTTACCCAAAACCTGTCTCACTTTAACATCACAACAAAAGACAATACAACTATCCATCCTACAGAACACACCAAATTGCTAGGAGTTGAAATAGACAATAAACTGAACTTTGAGATTCACATATCCATGACCATTAAAAAAGTTCACAAAAAACTAGGGGCACTATATAGAAATCAGCAACTACTTACCAAAGCTGCAAAGATCTCAGTAGCAAATTCTCACCTTATCTCCACCCTACTTTAAGGCTCCCCAATATATACAAACCTAAGACAATACAATCTAAATAAGCTTGAAACCTGCTACAACAAAATCCCAAAAGTTGCCATGGGAGCACCCTACCGTAGTCACCACTGTCTCTCATTGGCAGAACTGGGCTGGCTAGAGCTCCCTCACTTCCTTCAATGGTACCAACTCGCACTGATCCACAAACTAGTAAATCAACCACTAAAAGTCCTATCACTTCAAAATCTACTCCAACCCTATCTTACCACCAGACCACTAAGATCCAGCAACAAAAACCTCCTACAGGTCACTACAGTCAGTAACTCTGGTGGAGAAGCATTATTCTCCTACACTATAGCCAAATTATGGAACTCGCTCCCACCCTCAATCACCTCTGTAACATCTTGCACCCACTTCAAATCCTTACTAAAAACACACCTAAAAACATGCAGAATATTCCCCTGCAACTTCCCCTCTAATAGTACCCAGTCCTCCCACCACTCCATCTCTCAGCACCCTACTAACTACCGTGACTATACCTATCACAGTAGTTTAATAACCTAGCTACTTACCATACAATATAAAAGTTCTTATTGAAACAATTGACCGTCTGTTATGTACCTCACAAACATAAATGTTTCTGCTGTCTACTGATGAATATGGTCCTACATTTGTAACCTTGTACAACATTTGTAATCTATGTCTAAACCCATATGCTTTTTCTACAGCTGATTTATTACTTTTGTCTTAATCTGGTATTATGTACTAAGCTGTAACTAAAGCTATAATTTGTAAATTATATATTTCTCAAAGTGTACAAATTGTCTGTAACATTTGAATGCGGAGCTTTTCTCCCCATGCCTCTGCTGAAAATGGACCTGCGTCCAGTCGGACTCTCCCGGTCAACAAATGTAAATAAATAAAATAAAATAAATATATATTCTATACTGATGGGAAAAATGTTCCAGTACTACGGCATACAGTCCATCAAATAGCACCAGCCCAAATAAGTGATTCTTGTGTCAGGATCTAATATGTTTCTGTTGTTGTTGTATTCAGTATACCTCTAGGTGTTTTAATAGCTTTCACCCCCTCCTTCTGCAGACCCAAAAATGTCCATACACACACATACACATACACTCACACACACACACACACACACACACACACACACACACACACACACACACACACACACACACACATGTCCATACACACACATACACATGCACTCATACACACACACACACACACACACACACACACACACACACACACACACACACACACACACACACACACACATAAATGTACTCATGCACACACACAAACACACTCACATGCACTCATGTGCACACACACACACAGACACATGCACTCATGCAGAAACAAAACACACACACACGCACACACACACACACACACACACACACACACACACACAAACACACATGCACAAACCCACACACACACACACTGTGCCCTAGTTGCTGGAGGGCACATGCATGTACTGTAGTCACGCTCCATGCAGATATGCTGCTGATCCAGTAGAATGAGATGTGCTGCAGACACAATTCTAATGAAGAACTTCACCTTGACAGTTAGATTATACCTTACATATCCCAGCACTCTTATGCTGCAACAGTGAGAAGCACAACAATTCTACCGGTATATCACACTGTTCTTTGAGTAAGGGGGAAAGGGGGTTCTTCTTCCTGGTATGACTACTGCACAGCCATTTGTCATGCCTACAGTAATGAAGTCTGGTCATGTTGTTTGTAACTGTGTTAGTGAAAGTGAGTCAGACATTCGTTAAGTTAAAAACCCAATTAGAAAACTAGCCAAAACCGATTATTTTTTTATAACAATTATGAATGTTTTCCACCAGTCATCTGAAGTGAAGCAACTTTTGAAATGATTTTATGAAGCAGGTTTTGTAGCCCACTCCGTCAAGGGTAGGGTGAAGGGGCTTTGGCTGTTTTGAGTTCACTGATAACTTGTCTGCTTGGTGTTTGATCCTGGAGAAACAACTACATAATGTCCTCCCATGGATTATAGCATTAGTTGTATATGATTAATAAGTGTGGCTTACTGATTACTATCACTATTTTATATTTTTACAGATATTCAGCCCAGGTCGGAAGGTTTGGAGACAAAGCCAGAGAGGCAAGATTACGTTGGTTTGGACATGTGCTGAGGAGGGATGCAGAGTATATTGGGGAAAAAGATGCTAAGGATGAAGCTGCCAGGGAACAGGAAAAGAGGAAGGCCTAAGATAAGGTTTATGGATGTGGTGAGAGAGGACATGCAGGTGGTTGATGTGACAGAGCAAGATGCAGAGAACAGGAAGAAATAGAAACAGTTGATCTGCTGTGGCGACCCCTGATGGGAGCAGCCGAAAGAAGAAGAAGAAGACAGATATTCAGTATAAGCACATTTAATTTACTCCGATACCAAAACTGTAGTTCAGGAGACTGACCCACAGGACTTATCTCTACAGTGAAAGCCATTTCTCTGTTTTGGCCTTCAGCTGCCTATAGTTGATCAGCTGTAACTTGTTGACTTTTGGGGGGTAAGTCACAATATATTCTTGACACATTAAACATGTAGTTCAGGATGCAATGAGAATTGTATGAAAACTGACACTTTAAAAGAGATGCGTCCACCTAAAATTTTTATAACTAATTTTACTGTTACTTTGCATATATCCAAGTTGTCTGTAGCATGTTGAAAATTATAGCCTTCTACAAACTCAGCAAATTTAAAAGATGCCAAATGTGGTCTATTATCAGTGCCCATAGTATATAAAGTCTTATAGTATGGCTGCTGATAAGTGAGCAGCATCTGTTGTCAGGTCTGATAATACTTTTGGAGAACAAAGGTTAAAGTTTCTTAACATTAGTGTTTCTTTCTCAAGAAAGTACAAAAACATACATACACACACACACACACACACACACACACACACACACACACACACACACACACACACACACACACACACAAACACACAACTAAACTTTGACTAGTATTTTCTCCACAAAAAGATGAAAAACTCAAGAAGACTAAAATTAAAGAAACTTTAGTTTCATTACATGATTCTATCAAAAATAAATAACTGGAAGGGGGAAGTCATTGCCAAGATGGTGACTTGAGTGCAGCAGATCTTAATTGTTTTGTGTTATAAGAAACCTTTTGTCTAGAATTTGCTATCAAACCTGATCCAGTTAAGCTAGAAGAATGAACAATTGCATTTATCCCAGTATCAATTTATATTAGTCAAAAATTAATCATTTAAAAAATCCTGTAAGAAGATCTTTCACCAGACCACTTGAAGGCTGTCAGTTCCCAAAATTACTAAGAAAGAGACCATTTCTAGAAAGAAGAATTTCAGGAAGATTTTGCCATCCACACAATATTTATCCTTAAAAAATAGATACAATGGATGAGAATGTAGACTGCATAGAAGAGAATGCTAACAAACAGTTTGAACTTCTAAAAACTGTAATCCAACAACAAAATGTTCATACAAACAGTATAAAAACAAGTTTAAATGACACTGAGGGAAGATCAAGTGAGCAAGAAAATCATATTATTTTTTTTCCTAAAACACAATAACTAGCTACTGAATAAGGTGAACAATTTAGAAATTATTTAGAAATTTGTGAGATAAGAATTAATTTAGTGTAGCTGTGAAAATGGAAGGAGAAGACATGGTTAATTTCCTCATCAGCTGGATTCGAAAAAATGTTAACTCTTCAGGACTTCTGTTATGGTATAGAGAGAACACATAGATCTCTCACAAAACATCCACCAAAGGAAGGAGTCCCTTGTGGGTCTATAATTATTAAATTAATCTCCCATCTGGATAAAGAGCTTGTTATTAGAAGTGCTTCAGCAAATGCTCCTCTGCAAATTGGTAGTTCTGTCTTCAGATATGATAATGCCTATTCATACAATGTAATGTAAGAAAAGAAGACATGTTTACTACAGGTAGTCCTTAAAATGTGGCATTAAGTATCATATTTTATTTCAAGCAAGACTTAGAATCTTTCTCTCAGAAGGAACACATACTTTTGATTCACTAGATGATGTCTTTGAATCTGAAATGATGCCAGTTTTCAGAAGGAAAAGCATTGGAGCCATACAAGCCTAAACAGACTAGAAGCTGGATGGAAGAATGTTATAACAAAAACAAAAATGACTCAAGGAAACCACTTGGCCACCAGGGAAAATAAATCAATGGAAAGAAATTAAACCCACCCGAGTGGGAAGCTTCGCCCACCACACCCCCCCGAACAAAATCTACAAACTCCAGATCGTACTACACTGGGGAAAAAGGCAAACTTCACCCTGGTGGCTAAGTGACAAAGTAAAAACACACAAACTGAGAAAAACACAAAAGAAGAAAAACAAGGACAGAATCCACTCCACATAATTTATTAAGCACTTTCGTCCCAAAATTAAGGACTCCATCAGAATAACAAAGCCAAAACACCATGTCTTAAATACTATTCCACTTAATTAGGGACTAATTATTAACCTAAAAAAGTAATTTCTTTAAGCAACATTCGCCCCATCTCAGATTTATAATACATTGCATTAAAAACACATTAAAAACACATATGGATATGACCCCTACCAAAACATTTAATATATTTAATACTATAAAAAGACTCTTAAGCATAACATTTTTGGATAAAAACAGTTGTGAAACTGAAAGAAATACACAAAGGTTAAATGTCACAACACTAAGTTGCCTTTAAGCCTAAGAACTGGGCTAATTGATAAGTTCTCATTTAGTCCAGGGTATGTAGTAGCATTAGTCTGTAGTTGCCATTTAAGTTCTGTGACCTCTAGATAGTCTTCTACTGGTCCCCCTCTTTGCCTTTGTTCCACTTGATCTATTATAATAAACTTAAAATAGTGGTCACCATTTGTTGAAGTATGTGCAGCTAAAGTATTATTTAACTTTTTTTTCTGTATATCGTAGTAACCATTTTTGTTTTTTCCTATGTGAAAACAAATACATTTTTTGCAAAGAACAAGGCAGATCACAAATTTTGTACTACAATTATATCTCCTGTTTAATTTTATTGTCCCAAAATTCATAACGTCAGCTTCTCTGGCTTATAAAATATACTTACACTGTGGGAAATATCCAAATTTACTCATCTTTCCTGTATGTTTTTGGTATTTTTTCCTTTCCAGCATATTTTTAAGCTAAGGTCCTTTTTATAAATAATAAGGGGACATTCCTCTACTATTTTAATATAGTCGGGGTCAATACAAAAGACATTCCAGTTCTTTTTATTATAGAACTGGTGTCCCCAAACTGTCTGTTATAAGTTAAAACCAAGCTGTTGTTAAATTTCCCAGTGCCGTCTTTAAGACTATTGTTCACTGGGATTCCAATACTAGAACCAAGTAGTGGGATGTAGTAACCCCTTATTCCTTTTTGAAGTACCTCACAGAAAATATTATCAAGAAAAGTATCTGGATACCCCCTTCTACTCAACATATTCTGGAGTATGTCACATTAGTTTAAAAATTCAGCCATAATGGAAACCATTCAGGCCAACCTGACACACTGGCCCTTAACTAAAGACTTTTTTTGATGTGGAGTGTGCCAGCTGTTAAAATGTAATAATGTATTGGAATAGGTGGGCTTCCTATAAATTGTAGAATTCAATTCTCTCGTTGTTCTATTTTTAATTATTGAGCTGTCTAAATAGTTCACCTGTTCCATGCCTGAGGTCATAGTAAATTCTAGAAAATCCATAGTCTCATGACTATATTCGAAAAACTCATTTAAGCTTTCCCTGGCACCAGTCCAAAAGATGATAATATCATCCAGGTACCATCCATATAAGAAACAACATTGTGAAAAGCTGAAATTAACTATATTTTCTCTTTCCCAATATGCAAGTACAATGTTGTCAAAAATGGGGGCACATGCTGCCCCCATCTCGACCCCCTTCCTCTGCCTAAATAATTGCTGTTCAAAAAAGATAAAATTGCTATTGAGGGCCACTTCCATAAGGGTCCTAATGTGATGGGGCCAATGTTGCTTTAAGAAATTATTTTTTTATGTTAATAATTAGTCCCTAATTAAGTGGGATAGTATTTAACACATGTGGTGTTTTGGCTTTGTTACTCTGATGAAGTCCTTAATTTTGGGATGAAAGCACTTAATAAATTATGTGGAGTGGATTCTGGGCCTCGTTTTTTTTTCTTTTTGTGTTTTTTTCTGGTGGCTAAGTGGTTCGTTTCCCGGGGAAGCTGTTCGGTAGTCCATTGTATCAGTTTAGTGGAATTTCATTGAACTGGAGTCATCAATTTCCAATTGAGTGAAGTGGAAATTCTGTAAGTAAAAGTAGACCCATATGTGTGTATATATATATATATATATATATATATATATATATATATGTATGTATCTTTATTTAGATATCTATATCTATCTGTATAATATAGATATATAGCATGTGTTTAATTTCTTTGAATTACATTTTTGTTTAATGACATTGGCATTCATTGACTCACATACAATCAAATATGCTTTGAGATTGGCATTCAGTGGGGAAGTGGGGAAAGGGAGATTCTCCTTTTCCACACTGTTGTGTGATCTTGGAGTTGATATATATATATATATATATATATATATATATATATATATATATATATATATATATGCAAACATGATGTTTCATTTTTTTTTAAACCATTGTTGGTCTGATGCTTTTTTTTTATGTTTTTCCATTTGATCATTTTTGATGCATCCCAATTTTCATTCACATCAGGAAACATTGAACAACATAATATTCTGAAACTGTCAAATATCCTTTGTCGAGCAGGTAAAAAACTGGCAGCTTTGGAGCATCAAAAAAAAAAACATTAATGCCACAAGTTTGTATACA
>NC_056745.1:1361786374-1361886374 GCF_019279795.1 Protopterus annectens
TATTTATGAGAATAGATATGGGATAGGTTATGGTTTCAGCAGATTGCTTGAGAAAGGTGGGAGGTAGATTGTCTGGTGCATTACGAGGAGGTTTTAGCTTATGGAGAAGTCTTTTTATTGTGTTTGTTTGTGAGGATGGGTTTTAGGGTAAAGGGGGAGGTAGGAGGAGGTTTGCTGGTAGGGGGAGGGGTGGTCAGGGAAGGAGGAGGATAATTTTGCTATGCAATCTATGAAGAAATGGTTTAAATTAGTGGCAGTTTCTAAGCTGGTAAGAGCAGGGTCTGGGCATGGGTTGCTTTTATTACCATGGTGAAGAATGGAAGAAATGGATTTCCAAACTTTTTTTGGATTGGATTAGTGCATGGATTGGAGTTTGTTGCAGTAGGTTTTGCAATCTTTAGTTATTAATTTCTTGGCTAAGTTCCACTGTTGTTTAAATTCTAGGATGGAGACTGTATTAAAAACAACTATGAGAAAATTAATGCACAAAACAGTAGTGTAGAAAAGGCAAAGGCAATTAATGCCTTTTTAAATAGAACATACAAAGATATTTTGGAGCAAAAACAAAACAGAAAAAACAATTTATACAACAGAAATAAAACAGCAAGTTAAAAGGTTAATGGAAAAGAAACAAAAGAAAAGAAAAACAAAGCTCCAGATAACTATGTCATCACCTCAGAGTTATACACACTATTACCTCAAAAATTGTACATTTTTTGCAGAAAGTATTCAAAGAAAATAAAACTACATTTAACATGTCTCTATCATAGAAATACACAGTAACTTCTTCTTTACTAAAACAGTATATGGCTTGTTGTTACTGTTAGTTGATTGCAAATTTCTTATGTCAATCTTTGCCAACAGACTAGAAAATATATTATGTGCATTCATACAGGAAGTCTAAGCAGACTTTATATTAAATATATAAATGGAGGATAGCATCCAAAGAATAACAATAAACAAGAACTCCCTATAAAAATATCAGAAACCACCACTTAGAATAAGCAAGTGAAAAAAAAACTCTGAAAAGGTACTGCAGTCAAAGAACTACAAACCTATATTAATTAATTTAGTGATTTTTTTTCTTTTATTAAACTTTGGAAGAAACACTTACAAAATACACACACACCATTTAAACAATTTCACAAGGGTTATATGACACATTGGACCAGTCATAGAAAAGAAATCATTAGCTATGCTTTCTGTTTTATTATTTCAACTTTATAATACATGTAATAGAAATGGTGTCATTTAAACTGGGGGCCCTGCATTTAATAAGAGATGCCACTCAAGTTCATTTTTGTTAAAAAGAGCTTATATTACCTCCTCTTCTTTCTAAAGGATATGTATCCAAAACAAAAAATAGTCATTTTTGTGTTGTTGAAAGATAACAGAATGTTTGTATAAAGTACTATCAGTTTTTCTCATCCTTTGAGCATGTTTGCGTTCATAAATTCTCTGATTAAGATACCCGGTGGTCTTTCTGGCATAAAAATTGTCATACAAGGCATACCTTTCTAAATAAACAATTCTATCTTAAAGGCAGATAACATGAACCGGGCCACCAATATTTTCTTTCAAAACCAGCATTAGTAACATGGTACATTCTTAATGAACCTACACTCACTGATAGAAAATGCTACATTTATTTGTACCATATATTTTTTTGAGAAGCATGCATTATTTCAACAGTATTATATTCCAATATTGTTTTAAAAGAAAGAAAATGTTTTATAAATGAAATTGTGTTTTCACCAACTAACCTGAAATGATCAGACTTGCCCTTTAAGGTGTTTCAATCACTTTAACATTATTTTGATAGATTCGCTACCTATGCACAGTTGCCATAGCTGCTAACCTGAAATGATCAGACTTGCCCTTTAAGGTGTTTCAATCACTTTAACATTATTTTGATAGATTCGCTACCTATGCACAGTTGCCATAGCTGCTAACCTGAAATGATCAGACTTGCCCTTTAAGGTGTTTCAATCACTTTAACATTATTTTGATAGATTCGCTACCTATGCACAGTTGCCATAGCTGCTAACCTGAAATGATCAGACTTGCCCTTTAAGGTGTTTCAATCACTTTAACATTATTTTGATAGATTCGCTACCTATGCACAGTTGCCATAGCTGCTAACCTGAAATGATCAGACTTGCCCTTTAAGGTGTTTCAATCACTTTAACATTATTTTGATAGATTCGCTACCTATGCACAGTTGCCATAGCTGCTAACCTGAAATGATCAGACTTGCCCTTTAAGGTGTTTCAATCACTTTAACATTATTTTGATAGATTCGCTACCTATGCACAGTTGCCATAGCTGCTAACCTGAAATGATCAGACTTGCCCTTTAAGGTGTTTCAATCACTTTAACATTATTTTGATAGATTCGCTACCTATGCACAGTTGCCATAGCTGCTAACCTGAAATGATCAGACTTGCCCTTTAAGGTGTTTCAATCACTTTAACATTATTTTCATAGATTCGCTACCTATGCACAGTTGCCATAGCTGCTAACCTGAAATGATCAGACTTGCCCTTTAAGGTGTTTCAATCATTTTAACATTATTGATAGATTCGCTACCTATGCACAGTTGCCATAGCTGCTAACCTGAAATGATCAGACTTGCCCTTTAAGGTGTTTCAATCACTTTAACATTATTGATAGATTCGCTACCTATGCACAGTTGCCATAGCTGCTAACCTGAAATGATCAGACTTGCCCTTTAAGGTGTTTCAATCACTTTAACATTATTTTGATAGATTCGCTACCTATGCACAGTTGCCATAGCTGCTAACCTGAAATGATCAGACTTGCCCTTTAAGGTGTTTCAATCACTTTAACATTATTTTGATAGATTCGCTACCTATGCACAGTTGCCATAGCTGCTAACCTGAAATGATCAGACTTGCCCTTTAAGGTGTTTCAATCACTTTAACATTATTTTGATAGATTCGCTACCTATGCACAGTTGCCATAGCTGCTAACCTGAAATGATCAGACTTGCCCTTTAAGGTGTTTCAATCACTTTAACATTATTGATAGATTCGCTACCTATGCACAGTTGCCATAGCTGCTAACCTGAAATGATCAGACTTGCCCTTTAAGGTGTTTCAATCACTTTAACATTATTTTGATAGATTCGCTACCTATGCACAGTTGCCATAGCTGCTAACCTGAAATGATCAGACTTGCCCTTTAAGGTGTTTCAATCACTTTAACATTATTGATAGATTCGCTACCTATGCACAGTTGCCATAGCTGTACTTGGTTGTCTGGTTTTGTCCTCATTATTAATAACGTTAAAATGACTCAGACCTAAAATAAGTTGATTTTATTGTGTTATGAAGACATATTTTGTGCAACCCCTTAATTTCATGTAAAAACTGACTCCCCAGGATTTAATAATATCCGTGTAGGCACATTGTAGAGCCTACATGGAATGTTACCATTTCAGTGTACACGGTGCCCCCTCGGCAGTGCGCCATGCATATTAATCATGGCAAATTCCCGAGAGAGAGCAGTGGAACATGGTTATTGAATTAGTGTAGGGAGTGTAGTGAAAACTGTGTCCACAGATGAGTAAGACACTCCTTGCACAGCCCAATTGTATTATATCAATGCTTATTTTATTGTTTTACGTGTTTTTTTCTTTTTTAAAAATAAAAGGATGTTTGCACAGTGCAGCAATGCTAAGCAGCACTGAGACACCTGCCAGATATCTAAAAATAGAAACCAGATTCATTTAATTATTTATTTAAAGGTCATGTTTAAGCATAGCTGAGTGAGTTTGCATGGCATGGCACAGTGATCAGCAGTGCTTAGAGATAGTTCAGAGGTATATGTAAATGTATTGCAGAATTCCACATATCCTCATAGCTAAACAGGCAGAGGTACAGCCTCATGAACAGAAGGCGCAGGGCTTCACTACATGGAAAAGAAAAAAGCATTTATTTTTGAAATATAAATTATACCAATTATTTTTAAATTCTGGCCCACTGCACTCCGCTAAGCTCTGCTAAGACCTGCTATGCGCTGCATAAACACAATAATAGCAGAAAATGTTTATACAATGCTTGGCTCTGCTTGGCTGGTTTGTGTGCTGCTAAGCATATGGGTCCTTGAGTTTTCACACTGCTCAGCTCAGCTGCGCTGGTTTGTGCACTGATAAGTGATGCACCACATTTTTAAATCTTGCCCAATGGCATGTAAGAATAGGAAAACAGGCTATATTAAGCCCAATAGGCAGGAATACAGCATAATCCATAGGAGTTCTGTCTCTGAAGGATACTATGGCAGGTGTCGGTGAGGGTCCGTGCTTTCTGTCACAGTGTTGGGGCATTCTGGAGTCCAGAGTCATGGTCAGACTCCTAGTAAAAAAACATGAAGACCAGCTTCTGCAGGGAGGTTACCAGGGCTCATAGTGCAAGGCGGAGGCCTGGGACCAGCTGTCAACAGACCTCATCAGTGCAACTGGTATCCCCAGCACAGGTGAGCATTGTTGTCACCACCATGATGACCTATAAAGATGAAAGGGGGATTTTTTGTACACCTGGGTCCAAGAATTACAGGCAGGGAATGTCCCATGTGTAGGTAAGTACTTTTACCTCTCTTTCATCAATATCTAATCTGAATGTCTGCTAAACTGGTATGTGTAACGGTGTGCTTCTCTCCCAACAGCTGCAGAGGAGAGGGCTCACAACTTCAAGGCACATGCTTGACCAGGTTGTGTCATGAGTGTGGTGAGTATGGATGTATTATGCTAACTGTAGTGAAACAAGCAAGAAAGAGTAAAGCATTAACTGTAATAAAGTACATACAGTAAAGTTTGTATTGCAATAAATGTAGACATAGCTGTAGTGCAATAAATGAATAATGCCAACTGTACTGCAATAAAAATATGAAACAATACCATTACCTGCATTAAAGTATATACAATAACATCTGTAGTGCAATAACTTTGGAAGTACAGCTGTATTGCAAGACCTGAATAATGACAACTGTTGTCCAATAAAAGTTCAAAACTGTACCAGATACTGCATTAAAGTATATACAATAAAATCTGTAATGCAATAACTGTGGAATTAGAGATGTCCGTCAAGAAGTGAATAATGCCAACTGTTCTGCAATAAAACATGAACCAATGCCATAAACACCAAGGTACATTGTGTACACCAGAATTGTCTTGATTTAACCATTGCAGTACAACTGTATGCATTCAGGCTATAAGGTTAGGTGCTACAGTCAAGTATAACACTGTCATAGCTGTATAATGCAAATATAATGGCTGACAAATGTCGTATTTAAAACATATATTTTAAGGCTGTTTCTAGGCCCATAGTTTTACATAATGCTCTGTCATCCACAAACACCAGGTAAGCAAGGTATATGGGTGAGGTAACCCACTCCATGATCTCATATTGTTTGTTGACTTCACAGATATTTCAAACCAGTAACAATATATTGTGTGCACCTGCATTCTATATATTAATATATAGATTACCTACTATCTCTGTCATGCTTGTATTTCATGCATGTGTGTTCTACTGTCACTGCAGTCTAGTATACATCTGTTGTACTACTATCAGGTCATATATTGATTCCAAGTAAACTCTAGGCAAATATCAGTCAGCTAGTTATCAGTGGTGACTCAGTAGCTCAGTTTGCTGTACATTTTACCACACACAGACCAGGATCCAAATCCAGTTATGTAATGTTTACAGATTCTCTCTCCACAGGAACTACAGGTAAATAAGTGAGGTAGCCCATATTATGAGTAAATAATTGTGTGTTTAAATGTCACAAACTGTTAAAATCATTAGCAAGAATGTGAAAGTACAGCATAACATAAAGGAAATGCATATAATAATAATAATAATAATAATAATAATAATAATAATAATAATAATAATAATAATAATAATAATAATAATAATAATAATAAAATAAATAACATGTCTAATCTTGGTATGGCTGTATGCCTGTAGTGTCTGTTCAAAATTTCTGCAGCCAATTCATACATTCCATGCAGATGTCCTCTGCAGTCACTGCTATTGGGTTCTATCCCCATGCCTGCCAAGCAAGGCATGATAGTTGTTTAGTTTCTATACTGTACACATACATGTCACTCAAGTGTCATGCTGTCATGTAATGTAATTAGTAGTGTGTAATCCATCTGTCACAGGATTACCATTGGAATGATTACCTAAACTGCAAAGTATGACTACATCAGCCCACAGTACACCTTGGTAGTTATATAGGTCCATCTGATGTGCCAGTGTTCTGTGCAATTGTGTACCTGCAGTTGTTACTGCTTGGCCCATACTGTCCCGTGTGAATAGCTTGAGAGGTATGTACATGCTACAGCAGCCATAGGGGACTTGTACACATAAAGAAAGGACAGACCCATAGACTAGATAGTAGTACTGTTGTCAAGTAAATAGCCTATAATGGTACTAATGGACTGTTTTTTCTCTCTCTCCCCACCCCTTATCTTCATTAATTTGTTATTGTTATCGATTGGTTATGGTTTACTATTCACATATGCTGTTAAATTACCTGTATTTTGGGACATGTGTATTACTGTTGTTATGTATTATAATGGTTGCATATTAACATAACATAGTGACTTACCTATTTTGTTGGCCTTATGCTGTAACTGTTACTGGCATGCTGTTAACATACTGACTGTTCTGTCATGTATTGTTGTGTTTCACATAATATGTATTGATATGTAATTGGGTTATTTCCACTGTTCTGGCATGCTGTTATTACTAACTATGTTTTGTTCATAACTAACCCATACTTATTGCTATACATTCATCACCAAAGCAAATCAACGTAGGCCAGTTCCCAGTGATCCACCTACCTTGCCTCAACTGGCCGTGGCACTGGGTCTTAGCACATCTGAGATCCAACCCAATGGTGCCTCCTCCACTTTCCCTGCACCACTTGTGGAGTTGGGTGGAACTGCCTCAGGGGAGGGGCCTGGCCTCCCCCAGGTAGTGGAGGCAGAGGGGCTGCAGTTACCCAACAAGAACTGCCAGTCATGGTACGCAGGATCGTTCATCAGATGTATGAACATTGCCTGCACCAGACTGAGGGCACACTGGCCAGCCTAGAGGAGAAGGCTAGCCCTGGCATCAAGCCTGCAGCACAACCACCATCAAGGCAGTGAAGGAGCAGTGTTGACTGCCCATGGGTGCAGATGTCAGTCATGCTACTGCCACCTGGAGGTGCATGTGACTCTGATTCCACAACATCCTCCCCATCCAAGTTGTTTACCCCCCTCTTGTGTCACACACCACCCCTGTCTGCTGTCTTGTCTGTCTTGACTGTCTGCTACAGCATACACTCCTACCCAACTTACCCTCCCACATGTATCTATGTCCCTTCCCCAATATTCCACTCGCTACTTAAAAAAAAAAAAAGGGTACCTGTCCAGCAGAAAAATCTTGCCCCATAGAGAGATCTCCATTTTGCATAAGTATCCAATGGACACAACTAATTTGGTCCAATTGGCTTGACAAGACATTTTTGTTGTCCTCACCCCTCTCTCTGGCATTTGAGAGTCCAAATTAATCTACAAAACCTGTCAAAATGCACAGCTGTTTCTGTACAAGAAATGGATAGCTATGTTTTTTTTCTACATCCATCTTGCACATCCCTATCTGCTTTTTACATAGTTTTCCCCCTGCTCCACCATTTCACCACTTTCCTATCACCCCCTTTTTCTTTTATTTATATTTTCTAGTGCAAGTTTGTGATGCCACTTCACTTAGCTCAGCTGAAATGAGCTTTAAAGAGCTTTAATGTTTATACAGATGGTGCAGTGGTAAAGCGGTTAACATTGTCACCTCACAGCAAGAGGTTCTCCATTTTGATTCTTGTCTGGGGTTCTTTCTGTGCAGAGTCTGCATGTCCTCCCTGCATTCGTGTGGGTTTCCTCTGGGTGATCTGTTTTCCTTCAATGTTACAAAGGCATGCGTCTGGAGCACTTCTCCCTGGGCCTCCACTAAAAATTGGCAAATTCCAAGTCGGACTTTCCCGGTAAACAGTTGTTAAGTAAGTAAATAAATATGTGTCTAGTACATTGTAACTCAAATGTAGAAAATAACTACCTCTGCCAAGTGTCGAATCCAGGCCACTTTCAACTACAGCATACTGCATTAACCCACTACACACACAGGCTTTAGGTTAAGTAGCTGTTTCCAGCAAAACATACTTACAGACATTACACATGTAACTGAAATAAAAAACTAATGTGAAAACTGGAAGTCTACCATGGACTATGGTGCAATAATAAATAATGAAGACATACTAATGGATGTAAGTAAGGCATGTGTGCCCTTTTATCAGCAACTTGTGGAAAGACACCTGCTAAGGCAGCAATGGCAAAGTACATGTACGACTCGGACCCTGATGCAGAAATACAACCATATAAAGCTACACAATACTCATGGATGTAGAAATGTTTCTCACAGCCTGTATATGTGCACATATATCCTGCAAATACATATGCATTTGCAGTCTCTCAGTAGCTCAGTCTGTTAAATGCCTTGTATGCTGTGCATTTTGCCACACAAAGTCCTGGGTTCGAATCCAGTGCTGTGTCGCACTTCAATTACATTATTGTAAAGACAGCAAGTAATGAATGAGTCATGCAACCTTACTCCCCACAGGTTACTGCTACTTAATTAACTGCTACCTCATTTTCATAGGTTCATAGGTTCATAGGTAGGTACTAGGCTATTAGCCCTAGGGCCTATATAAGACTAGCCAAAAAGGTAACCTGGCTTTCGCCACCCAAGAAAATTATTTTCCTGTGCCCCTGTTGAGCAGAACCACAGAAGTGATCCCTGGGGTGAATTTCCTATTTCCCATCCAATCATCAAGATTTTTCTTGAAGAGTGCTAATGAAGAGCTCTGTTTGACATAGATAGGTAGTCTGTTCCAGAGTATGGGAAGTCTCTGGGACAGGAATCTATCCCTCCAGCATGTTCTGTTTATTGTGGTGACAAGGTTTAGGTCCCTAGAGTGTGTAGCTCAGAGAGATTGGGATTTCTTTAAGTGGAGCATGTCTAACAGCTCTGGGTTTGACATAGCTTTGTATGTTAGGCAGAGATCACCTCTGAGTAGGCTATATGCGACGGAGTAAAGCTGGAGTTTTTTGAGATGGTCTGTATAGGGCATCTAAAGAAACGAAAACAAACCAATGATCCGCAGCCGCTTTTTTTTTTTAAAAAACGCTTTTTTCCCCACGCACGGCAATCATCTTCAGAATATAAAACAAACAATTCAAACTCACACTCCATTTAAAATCAAAACAAATAGGAAATGACATCATCAAGTTTTTCTCAGAGCAGCAATCAGCTTTTAAAGTGACAGTAGTTAGTTAATACAATAACTAAAATATGAAATTATGTAAAACATGTATAAAATAAACTTTTTTTAAAAAACTAATAGTGAAGATGAAAATTAACATAATAATTAATAGCCACAACTATGTTACCAGGACCAACTATATATGTATATATAAATACCTTTGCAGGAGAATTAAAGGACTTTATTGTTATGTCCTTTTATCTCTAATGTTAGATGTTTTAACCCCTGTTTTTCTGGGATACTGACAACAGGATAATTATAAATTACCTCAGCAACTGTAACATAGCCCCTGATTTTAAATGGAGTGTGAGTTTGAATTGTTTGTTTTATTCTTGTGTTTGGTTTTGTCTGCCGACAAGGACCTCGCTTTGCGGACTCATTGTATAGGGCATCTGTTTGAGGCCAGTAATCCTCTTTGGAAGGTATTTCTGTGGCCTTTCTAGTTGTTGTAGATGTCTTGTGAGGTACATACCAAAAGGGGCGTTGTACTCTATAATGGGTCTAATGAGTGATGAGTAGAGAGGAACAATGGCTTTTTTTTTTCTGGACGAGAAACCTTTTATGATGAGGTGAGCCATGTAGAAGGATTTCCTGACCACTGTGGTGATGTGATTATCAAAGGAGAGACTACTGTCCACCTGTGTCCCAAGGTTTCTTATCACGCTTTTGGCATTAAGAAGACTACCACTTATATGGTAGTTCATGGGTACAGAGTTTTTACCAAAGGGGATGACAATACACTTTTTGGCATTGAGCTTCAGGCCATGGCTTTGACACCAGGTATCTGTCTCAGTGAGGCCCTTTTGTAGTTTGTCCACATCGTTAGGGTTTCGATTATTCCTAGTTTGCAGTCATCTGCAAATGTTGGTAGCCAAGACCTTCTTGTTTTAGCCTGTGTAGAAGTAAATACCAAACAGGAGAGGACCCAGGACTGAACCCTGTGGTACTCCACATGTCACTGGTCTGAAGTCGGATTTGGAGTCTGCTACTTTCATAGTGTGGGTCCTGTCCATGAGCTAGTTGGCAACCCATCTTGTGACATAGGGATTTATACCTAGTTTAGTGAGCTTATCTATAATTCTGGACGAGAAACCTTTTATGATGAGGTGAGCCATGTAGAAGGATTTCCTGACCACTGTGGTGATGTGATTATCAAAGGAGAGACTACTGTCCACCTGTGTCCCAAGGTTTCTTATCACGCTTTTGGAAGAAGACTACCACTTATATGGTAGTTCATGGGTACAGAGTTTTTACCAGGGATGACAATACACTTTTGGCATTGAGCTTCAGGCCATGGCTTTGACACCAGGTATCTGTCTCAGTGAGGCCCTTTGTAGTTTGTCCACACGTTCGTTAGGAGTTTATTATGGCTCCCTAGTTTGCAGTCATCTGCAAATGTTGGTAGCCAAAGACCTTCTGTGTTAGCCTGTACTTCAGAGAAGTAAATACCAAACAGGAGAGGACCCAGGACTGAACCCTGTGGTACTCCACATGTCACTGGTCTGAAGTCGGATTTGGAGTCTGCTACTTTCATAGTGTGGGTCCTGTCCATGAGCTAGTTGGCAACCCATCTTGTGACATAGGGATTTATACCTAGTTTAGTGAGCTTATCTATAATTCTGGACGAGAAACCTTTTATGATGAGGTGAGCCATGTAGAAGGATTTCCTGACCACTGTGGTGATGTGATTATCAAAGGAGAGACTACTGTCCACCTGTGTCCCAAGGTTTCTTATCACGCTTTTGGCATTAAGAAGACTACCACTTATATGGTAGTTCATGGGTACAGAGTTTTTACCAAAGGGGATGACAATACACTTTTTGGCATTGAGCTTCAGGCCATGGCTTTGACACCAGGTATCTGTCTCAGTGAGGCCCTTTTGTAGTTTGTCCACATCGTTAGGAGTTTCGATTATGGCTCCTAGTTTGCAGTCATCTGCAAATGTTGGTAGCCAAAGACCTTCTGTGTTAGCCTGTACTTCAGAGAAGTAAATACCAAACAGGAGAGGACCCAGGACTGAACCCTGTGGTACTCCACATGTCACTGGTCTGAAGTCGGATTTGGAGTCTGCTACTTTCATAGTGTGGGTCCTGTCCATGAGCTAGTTGGCAACCCATCTTGTGACATAGGGATTTATACCTAGTTTAGTGAGCTTATCTATAATTCCAGAGTGGGGGATGGTGTTGAAAGCCTTGGCGAGATCTAGATAAGCTGTGTGAACCACCTTACCCTCATCTATGGCTTTGGTGACTGCTTCTGATCTGCCTTTTAAAATCCAAACTGGGTAGGGTCCAGAGTTTGGAGATTACCAATGGTTTTGTTTATGAGTTCCACGATGATATGTTCCATGGCCTTGCAGACCAGGCTCATCAGGCTAATGGGGCGGTAGTTCCCGGGGTCCGTCATGGCTCCCCCTTTGTGGAGTGGGATAACCGTTGTGGTGTGCAATTCAGTGGGCACAAAGGTTCATAGGTTCATAGATTAGTACTAAACTAACTGCCCTTGCGAGCCATTTTAAGCCTAGCCAGTTTTCCCTTGTGAGACTCAAACCCTGCACCTTGTGTTTGTAAGGCAAACACCTTTAACCATTAGGCCACCCTCCCAGCCCTGAGCCCAAAGCCTGAGGTGAGGCTATGATTGAACATGGTACTTAGGTAGGGTGCCAGTTTATTCTGCAGTTCATGTAGAACGCAGCCTGGGATATTGTCAGGTCTCATGGATGCTGTGTTCTTGGCTTTGGAGAGTGTGTTTTTACCTGTGCAGTCATGATTACAGGAACTTTGCATTCTTCCGATATAGAGATGGGCCCTCTAGGGGGTGAGAGGGGGGTAAAGTTAGTACTGAACCTATCTGCCAGAATGTTGGCAATATCAGTTGGTTCTGTATATTTAGTGCCATTGTGCTGTAACTCAGAGCAGATGTGAGTGTTGCCATTGAGATTTTTGACATAGCTATAGAATGCTTTGTGGTTGTCTTTAGAGTCAGTGGCAATTTTGTTTTCGTAACTAGCTTTGGAGGATTTTATGAGAGATCTCAGCATCTTACTGAGGTTGACCAGGGAGTTCCTCCAGTCATGGGATTTTACTCTTTTTTGCAACAGTTTCTTTCTTCTGTTGTAGAGTTTGTTTATGGCAGAGGACCACCAGATTGGCTTCCTTTTTTTGGAGGATAGCATCTTGGTTCTATTAGGGATAGCATGATCCATGCACTTGTGTAAGTGCTTATAAAGTGCATTTGTGTAGGATTCAGCAGTTGTACCTCTATTGTCCGTCTGCATGAGTGTCATGAAGTTTGCCACTTCTGTCTTAAGAAGTGTGAAGTTGGCTTTGGAGAAGTTTTTTACGGTGGTTTCCCTAATTGGGGGTGGGGCAGGATGTGGATGTCTAGGGTGATTAGCTTGTGGTCGGATCTGACCAACGAGGAATTGACCTCTGGTGTGGAACACCGGTTGCCCATGTTGGTAATGACCAGGTCTATGATATTGCTGCCCCTGGTTGGGGATGCGAATAAGTTGATCCATGGCGTTTGAATTTATGAATTCCAGAAAACGTTGAGCAAAAGAGTTGGTACATGAGTAGTTTTCCTAGTTAATGGTGGGGTAGCTGAAATCGCCTATTATTAGGGTGTTGGGTTGTACCCTAATATTTCCAGTGTATCAAGAAATGAGGAGTGGGAATCCTGGGGCATGGTAGGGAGTCTGTAGCAATCTACAATTTGGATTGCAGTCTTGCCCAGAGTTAGTTGCACTTGGATAATCTTGGATGCATTATGCTGTGCAACTAACCTGGAGGTGTGGATATTCTTAATGAATATGGACACGCCTCCACCTTTAGTACTTCGTTCTGGGTTAGGTGGCCGAAAAATGTGGTATGAATTATAGCCTGGTAATGCAGGGGTGCTCTCTGGAGCTTTGAACCAGGTCTCTGTCACTGCACAGATGTCGATGTTCTCCATTTTAAGGAGTGCCTCGAGTGAGTGCATTTTGAGGTTTAGACTTCTAGCATTGAGTAGCATTACCCTCAGATTTTGCTTGCTTGTACCTGTTACAGTGATGAATTTGTCATTTGAACATTGCTTAAAAAAGGCACTATAGGGGTGGCAAGAGCCTTAGCCAGTATCTGGAATCCCAAGGATGACAGGTGCAAGCCATCTCTGGCAAAGCATCGTGGTCTGTCGATCATGTCGTCCCAGGTAGACAAATACTGGATCCCCTTAAAATGACACCAGAAGCTTAGCCAATTGTTGAAGTCAATCATTTTGTCCTTGTACTGTGGTATCATTCTGGGTGATGGCAGGATGCTACTCAGGGCTGGGGTCATACCTGCCTGGGCTACAAAATCAGAGAGCTCCTCTATGTCTCTTTTCATGTAGTCCAGGGAGGTACGTCTCAGGTCATTCACACCAACATGGACAATGACAGTGTCATATTTGTACTTGTTGTGGAGTGACCTGAGTGCGTGGGTTATGTGGCAGATCCTGGCACCTGACAGGCAGCTGACAGTAACTTTCTCCTTGTTTAGCCTGGTGAGTGGAACATGAGTATGCCTGACTATAGAGTCACCTATGACTAGAGTGTTGGGTACGTTGTTATGCCTTATGGGCTGTGGTTGAGTGGCACACTGAGTTTGTGGGCTATGTGTCATTTGGGTTGTGTTGGGGGGGGTGGAGTTTGCTTGCGTTTCTGCTTTGGAGGTCCCTGATGCTTGGGCAGGTTTTTATTGAGAGCCTCCGTGAATGTAGGTGTGAGTTTTGTGCTTCTATGTGTGTGTTTTGGTGGTGTAGGTTTTGAGGGACTATGTGATGAGTGTGGTGTGGTGCAAGTGTTTACCTTCTCCTCTTGACTGTCTAGTCCAGTCTTGGGTGAAGAGAGCTTTGCTTCCAGTTTGGCTATATAAGTGCATCTCTCACAGGTTTGCAAGACAAAGGCCTGCAGGCAGAGACACGATATACATATCCATTTAGCCTAAGTTTATGTCACCTACTACTCTGTTAGTCACACTGTTGCATAACAGACGTACCTTAAGCACCTGCCCCAATTGCACTGTATAGAGTACCCTTACCCTGGCTCTGCCATAACAACAGGCCTGACACAGCTGCCACAGTTACACATACAGCTTGCTGTCCACCAAAGTGTTCACACAAATATATGTGCTGTAGGCTGCAGCAGCAGCTGCAGCCTGTAGCATAGACAGCTGTATGTAAAGGTAGCTGCTACAGACCTACCATACCTCCCAACCCCTTAGAACAAGGGATCTGGACACAGCCATACTTAATGGGGGGTGGGGAAAAGTCCCAGAGGCAGGGACATGTTTAACAATTTGCCCCTACAAAAATAGTAAGTTGATAGAATAACAGCTATTGCACTGGCATGCATAGTCTGATGGGTATGAAGTGTGACACACATGTGTCTCTTCTTACTGACCTCAGCCCACAATGATTGCTAGTGCACTGCCAGATGACCACAATGGTATGGGACACTGATGACAAATATGAGGCAAAACTGTGGACATACTTCATAAATCTCTACAGTGGACGGTGTTTGCACTTACCCTCTGTGATGCTGTAGTCTCCAAACCTCAGTAATGTCCATCTCAATAGCAAAGACAGGGGCCAAAGCCTACAAGAAGGCCTTATATATTGCACTGTGGTGGCATGTCATTGGCCAATGATAGTGCAATACAGATATTTTGGCTCTAATTAGCAATTCTTAGCCACAGATTGGTGCAGAGGCAGTTCCTTGTTAATGAGCAGTACCTTAAAAAGACAACCAGCTGTTTATGGGGAGCAGGTCTATATGAGACTTAAGACACACAGAGAGTGTATTATCAAAAGATTACTGGAAGCAAAGTTCAACAAAGGAATACTGCACTCCACCAGGTATGTAATAGATCTCTTAATATATCAGGATGTGGATGGGAGGATGGAGGTATGGGGAATAGAGATTACAGCAGTAAGCCTGTCTTAGACCTACAGTAATGACATGTCATTGATACTCTGCTGTCCTGCACCTACACGCATGCCTCTCAACTGTCCCTGATTTCAATCCCACCTACAATGGTCAGCTGTTGTAGGAAAGCTCGTGGATTACACAAAGTACATAGTGACAATAAGGGAGGGCGTACATCCCTGTAATGTCAAATGATGTACTGTAATTTACATCCTCTCATTTTGTCCATGTCTCGCATAATTAGTTCTAACATTGCAAACCTGACCCTGAATGTCCCTGATGTACTCTGGCTAAGTCCTTGTTTCTGTTGACATTTGTCCCTGTTTGGTTGAGGGCTATGCCTAACATACCTGTCAAACTCCTACAGCAAGAACTCAGGACAAAGCTATAATTAATGGGAGGACAAAAGCCCAAACTCAGCGACAGTGTTTATGTATTGCTCGTACAAAGTAAGAACTTGAATAGACTAAACTGATAGTACTGTAGCATAACTGTGTTCTGAAGGGTATGACATGTGAAGCTCAGATGTCTGTCTTTATTTTCTGACAACAGCCATCAATGATTGGCCAACTATTTGTCAGAAATCAACAAGTTTGTGTGAAAATGACCAAGACTATGGCAAAAATCTTGACAGTCTGCAAACATCTGTATAGATGACAGGTATGTTACCTACATGGAACATATACTAATGCAGGTTTGCATTGCTGTCTTTCATTGTGGTACACTGGTGTTGCTGGATTGCCCCCATATAGTTGTTGTAATAGCACACTGCTATTTGTCCGACAGCGGCTGCATGACATATTAGTGGGAGATTGCCTCCACAGTACAGGAATAAAGTTCTCGACTCTGGATGAAGTAACCAGCGATAATAAAGAAGAAGCAAAGTAAAATAAAACTCGCTGGATACACACGGCACATAACTCTTTATTTAGAAAAAATGTGAGTGCTTTCACAGAGTCCTCTCTGCTTCATCAGACAAATTATAGCAGTTAAAACTTCATTTAAATAGTGATGCATCATGGTGTCAACCAATCAATTCCATGTTAAAATCAATACACCAAATAATAATACTTAAGGTATAAAAATATACATATATATATAAATATAAATATAAAAACACATATAAAAAACACATAGAGGCTGAATAGAGTGTGGGGTACATTTCTAAAATTTTCTAGGTACAATGTTAAAAGCTATATAAAAAAGCATAAAAATACTAGATAATTGGAGCAAGAATGGATTATTAAGTTCCAGCTTTGGAACAAGAATGGATTATTAAGTTCCAAGCAGACAGACGACCTGGCCTAAACTCTAAGGTTTCTTTAAAATCATTCTTAGAAACAGGGCCTTGAAGCATTGATGTTCCAGTTATCTAGTATTTTTTATGCTTTTTTATATAGCATTTAACATTGTACCTAGAAAATTTTAGAAATGTACCCCACACTCTATACAGCCTCTATGTGTTTTTTATATGTGTTTTACTTTGACACACCACTGTAGACTGCAGTGATGGGTGTAGGAACATACAGCAGAATCTGTCACAGCACACAGGGACATATCCCAGTATTGCTATTATCTTGGTGATAACCACACATGTACTGTGTTGCCAGACTCTGGGGTATGACCTGTGAGGGAGCAGTGGATAGTACAGGCCATTATGGGTGTGCTGGATCTGCACATAGTGGATGTCCACGTATCTCTTCCTGTAATGTGTTCCCCTCTTGATGTCTTTCAGGAACCATGTACTGCAGGAGACACACACGCCCTTCTCAACTGCGGAGAATGTCATTATCCTGGATGGACTGAGACACCACCATCAGATCTTGCTGTCCAGGGGTAGACACAATTGGGAACAGTGGGTGACATTGTGAGCAGTCCTTGTTTGGGCTGTCAGTCAGATTGGCCAACTGGACAAGACCTATGAGCAGGTCCAACACACTCTGGCATCCCCACACCACACCCTGTGTATGTGATGATACCTGTGCCACATCCGTGTCATCCATGCCATTGATGCAGGGAAAAACAAATATGTGTCTGATACACAGGGTGACTATATTACTTTACATGTACTTGTGCAGTGCAATATTGTTTTGCCATGTCACTTGATGTGGCCACTACAGGTATTGTATGCTGGCATGTGTCATGACTACACATCATACTTTACAAGAAATAAATTCTCCTCACCACTACTAAAGACACCGAGGGTAGACAAATGAACAAAGAAAAAAGACCTTGGGTGTCGTCCACAGCTTCAGGCTTCAGACTGTTAAAACACAATTTATTAATCGCTTAAAAAGTGAAGCTGACAGGATGTAAACTTCACTAGAATACTGAGATGCTGAAAAATATGATCTGAAGAAGGCATCTGCCAAAAGCGCTCATCGTTTGGACAATTTCATCAGCTTTTTACACTCCAGTGAAGTATATGTTTTTGTCAGCTTTGCTTACAAAGCATCTATTAACTGTGCTTTAACAACTTGAAGCCTGAAGTTGTGGATGTTAATTATGAGGCTAATTATTTCAGCATCTCAGTGAAGCTTGCATTTTGTCAGCTTCACTTTTTAAGTTTTCAATAAATTGAGTTTTAACAGCCTGAAGTTTGAAGCTGTGGATGACAACTGCTTGGATACTTAACTTTTTTCAGTTCACCATATTCTAGTGAAGTTTACATCCTGTCAGCTTCACTTTTTAAGCGATTAATAAATTGTGTTTTAACAGTCTGAAGCCTGAAGCTGTGGATGACACCCAAGGTCTTTTTTCTTTTTACACATCACACTTTGTGTATCTTTGTTGCATGATGTTAGACTGGTGGTAGTGTTACAGAATGACAGGTGTGTCATGGACCTGTGTATGTGTCTCTTCCAGGTGTCTGAGGGGTGAAACAATGGTGGCAATACAGTAGCACAGGATGGCATGGCAGCACAGCAAAAATATGATGTCAGCAAGGTAAGGCAGTATATGTGGATGGCTCCCTAGGTGCATATATGTATAATAGTGTATCAGGAACAATGGGGACAGTCAGTGTAATTATGCATTCATACTTTATGACAAGGTCTGCTACCCTCAATACGTGTCACCTGGGTTTTCTGAACTTACAAATCTAGAAGGTGGCAGACATCAATTATGCCTATGTGGAGGAGGGCAATTTAGAGGCCAGCAGATAGTCACATTGCCTTAAAACGCATATCCATTACACAGAGATAGGCCAAATGGGCATGTCTATAGTGCTGCAAGGGGATATATTTTCACACACACAAGGATGATGTGAGATGATGTGAGATTAGAACCCCTACCCATCTACTATAACACACTACAGCTCACACTGCTTATCACACATGCCACAGGTTATGTCTGTTGTATATGTGGATAAAGGCACAGTACTTGTGGAATACGCAAAGTGGTCTTGTGTTAGACAGCATATGGGGTCTGCAGAGTGATATTGCCTGGTACTGTTATTGTATCTAGTGTCCTAGGAAAGGGATACCTGATAATATCCCTGCTATGTGTGTGCAATTACCAGTATGGCCATATGTGGCTGCTTGCAGTTTGATGGGTGGACATGTGGCCAGGGACAATATTGCATGTCCAAGGCATGCATTGCAACCAATGTACATTACACCACCTGCTCACCTGTGTCTGTCTACAGGGTGACATTCCGCAGGCACAAGGGTCTGTGGGTGAGTGGATTATGTACTGTTGCGGCCTTGGTCTGGTTCCATTTGACAACTGTTGTGATGTGTAAGGGCAGATAACCCCAGCATTCCGGGGTATGTGGGGACATTCCTCTATCCCCACACATATTTAGATAAATGTGTATAGCATGGATGTCTCCTTAATTGTTGTGTGTGTATGTTACATAAATGGGTTATATAGATATATGTGGAGAGTCTATGTATGATTGCACTTTATTTAGCTATATATATAGGTTCATAGGTTGGTACTAGGCTATCAGCCCAAGGGCCTATACAAGCCTAGCCATAACAATTCCCTGACTATTTCTTCCCTCACTATTTACTTCCCTGGACCCCTGTCTTGTTTTCATATATATATGTGCCATATACTGATAGCTACACTAATCAAGCATGAGGGGGATAGGGAGAGACAGATATGTATAAGTTGCTGTATGTATATACAGACATATTTCCACATAGCAGGTCTTTGGGCGGAAGAGGCAACAGACTTGGGCTCAAGATAGCTAAGTGTAGGAGCATGCCCAGTGTGACTGTCAGTACTTACAAGGTGACTCCAGGCCAGAGCTACTGTACTCCAATGTGGGATTATGTGTGCTGCAGGCCATTAACTGCTGCACCTGTTACCACAGTACACTACTTCCCTGATATTGTCCAAGGCATTCCCCAGCTGTTTGCTGACCTTAATATGTGACTCATACCTCTCAACTGTACAGAGCCTCACAGAATGTCCAGATTTTTTGCCTCATATTTTTGGTCCATTTTACATAACATTGAGGTTTTCTGGCAAATTAGTGGCAAAGCATTGAAGACTGAAGTTAATAAATAATGACAGACATATGAGTTTCAGACTCCATACACATCAGGAGATTCATGCTAATGCAAGACCTGTTATTCTATCAACTTTCTATGTTTGTAAGAACAATATTTAAAACTTGTCCCTATTTGTGAGCTTTTGTCCCAGTTTTATTCATGGTTTTGGCCAGATTTCTTGCTCTAAGAAGTTGAGAGGTATGATGTGACTGGGGTACATGATGTAACACCACACACAGGGTGACAGTCTACATACCTCTCATTGTATATGTTTTTGCAGAATGTCCAGCATTTTGCCCCATATGTCTGCTCAGTTCCTCATACATTTGTGGTTTTCCAGCAATATAATGTAAAATGCAGTCACTGAATTGTTGTAACTGCTGAAACATTTAAATGATGGCCTTTACATCCTGCAGCTAATCTGACCGGTTGCAACCTGCTGTTAGACTAGCCACCTTCTAGGTTGCTCGGAGTATGTATAATGTCTGTCTGTAGGTTTGGCCCTTTGTCCCCCCATTCACTCTGGCTTTGTCCAGCTTTCTTGTGTAACAGATTGAGGGGTTATGACAGTATGTGGGAATACTACCATAAGACTACCTCAAATGCAAAAGATGTGGCTACTGCCAGATTCAAACCATCAACACCATCACCCATGCTAATGTCCCTAGCCTATTGAGCCACACAGGCTGCCAGACAGGGATATGTCATTCATCACACAATTAACAGCATACAGTGTCACCCCTGCGTTATAGGAGACATAGAACGTGTGGTCTGGTTCTATGTCACAGCCTTGGAATTGGGTGGTCTGTTGATATATCATTGCAGATATACTGCTACAGCAGTTGTATGGGTACACTGATCAGTCTGGGGTGGGGGACGACCAGCCCATGCTCTGCTGGCATACACAATTGTGTGACTGTTCTGTGACCCCACTGTTTGGCATCTCCCTTAAATAATGTATTGGAGTTTCCAGCCATGTGGCCTGGTGAATATTATAGGGCATATACTATTGGACAGAGTACCTGTTGTCCCAAGTGGCTGTTAGATCTCTACAAGTAGCCCAGTAATCCACTATATTCCCTTGTAAACATGTGGGAGGTCCACACATATGCTATCATATACTAGTACCTCTTACAAGTGGTGATTAACTGTGTGACTTACCCTGTGAATGCAGCAGTTAAGAGACCTATAGTTCGGGGATGACTCTGAGGCACACAGTCCACAGCCAATACATGGTGAGGTACAGGTTGTGTGGGCTGGCTGGCATCATTTTTACTAATATGTATGCAAGTTGGAGTATGGTGTCAGTCCCTAGGGCCCTAGGTTGTCAGTGCATGTGCTATCCATTGTCTCTTGGCCAAGGCCAGGGCATACTGGGCATGCCTATGTCTGCCTACAGGGACAACCTCAGGGGTTTCCTCCTCCAAGTCCCCCTGTGAGTGGGCTGTGGTGACCTAGGCACTGGTGGGAGGCTGTATATTGCTTCCCTTTACTGATACTGCTGCGGCTGTTTCCACAGGATCATATTATGTGGCATGGCACATACTGTGAACATGTGTGCACATGTGGCTGGAGAGTACTGCAGGGCTCCACCAGATATATTGAGACACTGGAACCATGACTTTAGCAGCCCAAACACATGTTCTCTGATGTCCCTACTTTGTGCGTGTGCCTCATTATGGCATTCTTTGGTGGGTGGGTGTGCATTTCTAATGGATGTCATCATCCATGGTTCCAGTAGATAGCTAGCATCCCCCAGTAAATGACCATGTGGGATATCCCCCCCTAGCAAACATCTGGTACAGTTGTGATGCATGCCAGATATGGGAGTCATGATAACTGAGAGGGCTGCCAGCACACACATTCAGATTATGCCCTGTGCATTGCACACAACGTGGCAGTTGATGGAGTGGTGCCCATTGTGGTTGACATAGATTCTACCCTGTTCACGGGCTGGTGCGTTGATGTGTACATGAGTGCAATCTATGGCACCTAGTACCTTAGGATAGTGTGCTACATGGTAGAAGTGTTGCATACTGCTGGCCCTCACCTCAGGGGCGAGGGGAAAATAAATGTGGTCACTGACATGTGGTAACATGGCATCCAAGAACTGGTGGAGTACCCTGGATGCTGATCCCTGTGAGACCCCCATCATGTCCCCAGTTGGTCTTTGGAATTTACTCATAGCTAGTATCCTAAGAGCTGCACATACCTTTGTTTCCACTGGGATGGATTCCCCTCCGTTGGCTCTGTATCTGAGTTGTGGTTGGCAGAGCTTAGTGAATTCTTGTAGTATTTTCCTGTCCACCCTGTAGCACTCTATAATCTCCAGCTCATGCAGCCCCTGGAAGGTTACCCTGGCCCAGAACACTCTTTTCCTTCTCAGTCTAGGACTATGGTCATCAGCAGTAGCAGCATTGACCTCAGCATCTAGCACAATAAATATGTAGTAGACCTGCAGCAACCCCTAGTATTTCTTCAGTTAAAAGTCCCATGTCTGTACTCCACTGGTGCAGAGTGTGGGGGTGAAATCAGATTGTAGGGTTTCTGCAGCTTTTATAGTGCTCTGCTGTAGGTGCAGCCTTTGTGATTGGCTACCTATGATGAATTGCACCTGCCAAGTACATCATTAAGGACTGTTAATGGCCCTAGTTTAAGTTGAGCAGGGATCATCAGTAATTAAGGTATCATTGCTTTTTTTTTTTTTTTTTTACAGCCTTCCTCACTCAGCACTGTGGCATGCCATGCAAACATGCGTCACAAAAGTAGACAATGCTCAGCAGTCATTGTACATGGCCCCATGAAAGGTAAAGCTTAGCACAGCGGTGTGCCATGCAAACACGATCAAACCCACTGAAGCATGTGCCCCGAAGGAAACAAAGCTTAGCAGACACTGTACACACACACCCAGCTCAGCAGAACAGCTCACCACACAAACAGGCACTGCTGTGCTCCAATGAGCTTAAAAAGATGCGGACACACCTCCTTTTGATGTTAGCTATGTCTTATGTGAACACCAACATGGTTCTCTGTGTACATGGATGGGATCTGCTGACATGGATACCCATTTGTGCTATTCAGTTACCCCATCTCCTTTGCATAGAGATCCATGCACACAGCCTGGGAATTACACAGTTCCAGGTCCTGCCTCCACAGCAGTCTACTATTGTACATACTCCTCGCAGGGTCCTATAATGCATTACTGTCACATACTACTAATTTTCGTTTTTACACTTTTAAAATTTTTTTTTTAACAACATGTTTGCACACTGCAGTGCATCACACAGACATAATCTGTTATTAAAAAACAAAACAATTATTTCAAGTTATTAGGTTTTGGACACACAGTGGCTAGATTTGTACATATCTGTGTCTGCTATGCTATTTCTGTCCTTCTTACTGCACTTCCCTTTTATTCCCCCCACCCCACCCACCCACAGGTACAAGCTGCAGCAGAAACTGAGCATTTTAATATAATATAATATATTTTCATATAACTGAGCATTAAACTGAAATTTATAACAGAGGACACTACAAATCCATAGCCTTAATCCTTTGGCATTAACTCTCTTTAAGAAAGCCTTTCATCCTAGACAATTCCTTCTTTTGAAGAGCAGCAAGATTTGCTTTGGTTACATTATTCCCCTCACTCCAGAGGCACCATGCTCACTTTCTGGGACACTGCTTAAGCTCATCTTTCATGTTCCCTCTCTCTGGGAAAATTTACATATTATCCCTCTGCACAAAGGAGGAAATTCAACAGTCATTACTAACTTTAGACTTATAGCAATTTTACCCTCCCTCTCCAAAATACTTCAGAAATGTATTCAAAAACATTTGCTAAACTATCTCATGCAGGAAAAACTCCTATCCCCTACATAACACGGCTTCTGTCCCTCCCATAGTACTAATACTGCCCTTCTAACCTGTATAGATACTGCCAATAAATCTAGAGTTAAGGACAAACTACCGTCCTCCCTATTTCTAGACTTCTCCAAAGCCTTCAACACAGTTTGTCACAGAAAACTTCTACTTCAAATGTCCTCATTAGGTCTCTGTCAACCCACTCTTCAATGATTCAAAAGCTAACTGTTCAATAGTTATGAGTTAGTAAAATGGCACTCTGCACTCTCTCCATACCTCCCAGTCACCACAGGTAAACCACACATTTTGTTCTCTTCTCTTCAACATTCTCAAAACACCCTCCATACATCCACACAGCAGGACTCCCTAATACCGTCTGCAGATGCCTCAACAGTCATTTGCATGTCTGACAATGTGCCATACCTGCAAAAAAAAAAATACTCAGGAAGCTTTAATAGCAACTGAAACATGACTTTGTAACACACAACTCATGCCCAACCTTAAAAAAAAAAACTACAATTTTTTTTTCCTAAATCCTTCTCCCATGAAAAAACAAACTGTAAAGTCCTCATTCTTGATAATGCAACTATTGAAGTCACTACTCATTGCAAATTATTAGGGATAATAGTGAATGATAATCTTAAATTCAACCTGCATATACAAAATTGCATAAGAAAAACTCATCAAAAACTAGGGATGCTTTATAGAGCCAAAACCTTTCTCACTGGCATGACTAAAGCTACACTTGTCAACACTCATCAACACCCCACACTTTTTTATGGTGCTCCCATCCTTGCTAACCTTCAGGCATGTCAAAAATCAAAACTTGAACAATGTTACAACAAAGTTGCTAAGTTTGTAGCAAATACCCTTTTCAGAACCCACCAATGTATAGCACTAAAAAGCTTAAATTGGTTAGAACTGCCCCATCGAGTAATATATATATATATATATATATATATATATATATATATATATACATATACATATACACAGCTTCTTACCACCTATAAATTATCTAGAATCCATCTGCTTGCCCAGCACTAAATAACATTTCACGCAACTATGTTCCTAGTTGGCCATTCTGATCAAATGACCAAAAACTCAAGTCTATCCACAAACCTATCAAATCTGCTGAGTATTTTCTGTATTTGTACCATGTTACTAAGAACTGAAACTCCTTGTTTCTGTTTCTCAGGTCAATAGCCTCCATCCCATCCTTCAAAACCATTCTAAAAGACTTCCTAGCCAAAATCTGGCTCTGTTCTTGCTCATCACCAAAATAAACTACATCCCTAAATGTGGACCAATACCTTTTCATACCTTACATCTCCTTACTCTCCCTTCTTCACTCACTCCCTTATTTCTGTCAATTTCTCTTCCCTGACTTTCTCTCAAAATATACCATAAGACTGTTTTTCTCTCACTTCGCATTGCAATTCCTGTTTGCATTATACTAACTTACCAGCAAGATGCAGAGGACAGGAAGAAATGGAAACAGATGATCTGCTGTGGCGGCCCCTAACGGGAACAGCAGAAAGAAAAAGAAGAAATGAAGAAAATTGTACTAACTTACCTTTAATTTCTCTATAAACTGGCTAAAATTTCTCTAACTATTAAACTGTTGTATAAATGTGATATATTCTTAACCAATGTTTTCATTTTATGTCTAATCTGGTATAATTATTTAAACTGTTTGTTTTTATGTTATTTTTAAAGACTGTAAAATAATTATTCTTAAAATGTTTTATAATACTATGCAGCTTTTCTCCACATTCCTCTGCTGAAAATGGGCTCCTACCCATTCAGACTTTCCTGGTAAACAAATCTCAATAAATAAATAAATAAAATCATTCAAACTAAACTTACGTGGAATAACCATATATCAGCATTATTGTTATCAGCAAGCTTAACCTGATTTAAAAGCTCCAGTAAGGTCAATAGTCTCTAATGTATCCATGAATAGTTGGAATGAATGATTTTGTTTTGGCATCCACAAATAACACTAATGGTTATGTTTCACCCCCCCCCACACACACACACACACAGACACATTAATATAATAGGTGTAAAACTGGGTTTGGTACTGCCTTTAGGAATTTTAGGAATGTCAGCCAATATTGCAACACTGGAACTCTTCAGAATTCAACCTTCAAAAATTCACACTGTTCAATGGAGATGTGTGCACTTTGAAGAGCATTTAACAAAACAAAGTCAATATACTTACAAGCTTTATGTAAGTCAATCACATTCACCTTATGATAAAAAAATGTCATTTAAATGCTCGCACATTTTCTCTTCATATTTCAGTTTGTCCATAAGCACAAAACACCCACCCTTATCAGGCTTCATAGACTTTTATCCTTGGTTAAATCTTTTACACCAGTTCTTTTATATTTTGTCAACTTATTTGGAGAAGCTTATTAACCTGTTTAATTTCTAACTCACATGTTTTTTCAAACATAGCCACTGTTTGTAAAAGTAGTTAAACATGCTGGAACATTTCAGTGTCTTATTAACACAGTCATGTGGTGTATACGAAATGGATATAGTAAATTTTACTTTCTCATGAATAATTTTAAATCACATAAGGCTCTGGGTAAATTGGCTTGACCAGCTAGATCAAACAACAACAACCCCCTTATTTAAATTTTTGTATGTGCTTCTGTTACATTTTTTGAACTTAGATTAAAAAGATTTAGAGAATTTAACTCACAGGATAACTCCAGTTTTGGTGTCTTCCTCTGCTGCCATGACCTCTTGCACTTCTTATTTTACTTCCATTTTGGAGTCCATTTTCAGAAGTCTATCTGTTCTAAATAGACCATTGTTATCATTGGATCTTTGTGCTTTTACTTTGGAAACACTGTTTAAAGATTTATTGATGGGATATGCTGATCCGTTATCATATACTTCCTGGTCCCTTTTAAATTTCTTTGCTTTTCTATCATAAAGCGCATTTTCATGCGTTTTTGAGTTTGTGAAAAAGAGCAGTCCTTCCCCGATTAGCCTTGTCAAATGCATTGTGTTTAATGTGTAATCTTTTCATGAACAGTATTCATTTCATTATTTAAATTGTTCATCAACTCCTTGTACTTTCTTAAAAATGTCTGTTAACTCACAACATGCACAATCGAACAGTGCAATACATTTTTTTAGAAGAACTGAATTTTCTATACCCACATTCATAAATTTATGGAACTGCAAACCTTTAGGTGCCATATTATGAGAAATGCAAGCATTAAAAAGATATCCTGTTGTAATGATTTCAATTTTAAAAAAAGTTTCTTTTGATAACCTTTATACAGCTCAGTCAATGATTTATCATTGTTTGGAATGGGAACAAATGTCTTAACCCTGAAACCAGAAAATTCTGGAAATGCTAAAATCTGCTCAATCCTCACATCCATTGCCAAGTGGGGTGCATATCTGGCTGCTTATTCTCTTTATTATTTGTAGGAATTCCAACACTCTGCAACACCAAGTTTTGCCTGAATCTAGATAAAGGTTCTTACTCATTAAGTTGGTCTTTTAACTAAAGTATTAGAATTATTGAGGTTTCCAAGTAATTGTATATCTCTTATGAATCATCTTTATCAAAATTCATTCTTATATGTTAAACTATGATATTCTATTTATCAGTCATTTGAGACAACAAAGGTCACAAAAAAGGTTGTCTGTCATTTATTTAATTTTTATTTTGGCTATTGAGCCTCTAGCTAATTACATAAGCCTAACAGTGTTATAATAGGATTTTTAATAAATGATCAACATGCTTCCAAAATTCAATTCATTGCTAATAATATACTGCTAATAACAGGTAATATTGAGCCTTTAATTACAAGTATAAAAAAATCATTAAAATATTTTGATATGGTGTTTGGTATAAAGTTCAGTCAGAGTTAAATTATGTGACGAAAACTAATAGTGATTCTGAATGAGATAGTAAAGACATTAAATAAGTAGGGGTTACTCTTCCATGCAGTTTTAAGGAAATAGTGCAATTTAAAAAACAGACACTACTGAAATAATAAAAAATAAATTGAATATACATTTATTTCCTATGGAAAGATAGGCTGATTGTAATCAAAATGGTTATTTACCCAAAGTACCAGATGTTATACAGACAACATCTTTCCTTCTGAAGAACATATTGAACAATTTAATGGCTTTTAATTTCTTATGGTACTCTTGCAATCCTAAAATAGATTTAAGATGTAATGTAAGAGAATATAAAGAGGGTAGAATGGGATTTCTTGACCCAGAAACACATACTATAACTTTGGTTATTAAAACAATAAATTTATAGTTAAATTCTGATAATTCAATCAACTGGAAAACAACAGCATGAAAAGATTTAGAAAAATATCATGATACAATACATATAATTCTTAAATAATAATATTAAGTGGTTGTTAAATAAATATTTATTTTAAAGCCACAGTGATCCAGCAAATTCTTCTTATCTATTTTATTTTATTTTACATTTGTTTACCAGGAAAGTCCAACTGGGCAGACTGCCCATTTTTAGCGAAGGCCCGGGGAGAAAAAACTCCAAAGCATTAACAGTACAACATATGAAAGAAAATTACAGTAAAAGTACAATAGGAAAATTATTTTAACACATTCAAAATTGCTATTCTATACACTTCTAAGTGATTGGATTAGAGGCAGCTATATGTAGTAGCATAATGCCATGAAATTGTAGGCCAAGACACATTCAATTAGGCAGGTGGTAGTGATGACACTTTGAGATTAGAAAGAGGTGGTGAGTATTAAGATAGGAAAGAATAGCAAATAAAAGTAGAAGTAAGGGCTTTTTATATTAATATTGCATGACTGCTCTGGATTTTGAGTGACTGAGTGAAAAAGGAAAGGTTACAGTTAAAGACTGTACAAGGCTAGTATCATAGACAGTTACAGGAATTAATTTTGGGTGTTCTGAAATAAGATAGGGTTTATAGTACAGAGCAGGACAGTATGGTCAAGCAGCAGAGATTGTCTAAGCCTATGTGAATAACCTTCTGGGTATGGTTATCTGAGTAAGTCACATGTGTAGCAGAATGTCTGAATATGGTATGTGAGTAGTTTAGGACTTACATAAAGCAATATATTAAAAACATTTTGAAATATAAGTACCCTAAGATAAAATCATGGTATTTCACATTATTCCTTATAGCATTTACACCAGAAAGTATAGAGAGTTTGAATTTTCAAAAAAATAAAATAAAATAAATTTAAAAATAGGGATTTGATCTTTTGCAGTCAAATGTTAACAGAAATTAACGTGATTAATGCAGACAATCTAAAGGGTAAAATGATTTTGATACAGACAAATGGCTTACAGTACAAAACAATAAACAATAAACAGTTAGTAATCTCTAAAGCTGATTTAATGTCAGCTATAACTAAACAAGAATACACACCCATGTACTGTGACATGATTTATACCTCTTTGGAGGGAGGAGTGGAATAAGGTTTAAAGTACTGCAGTGCTGTCCTATGACCTATACTTTTATGAGGTAAGAGGGGTGGAATATGGCTCTCTGTACTACAGTGCTATCATGTGACCTATACCTTTTATGGGGAAGGAGGGTTAGAACAAGATTCTGTGTACTGCCGTGCTGTGGTATAACTTATACCTATTATGGGAGATAAAACAGTGCTCCAGTGTATACAATTTATAAATCCCTGGCTACACCTCTGATGGGACTGTATGACTTAAAATGGCATTGCTATACATTACTTTTTTACAGTGGTGATGCCATTATATATATTCATTGTATATGCATGCATATAGGCACTATATATTTCTTATCACAATTATAATGCAACATTTTCACCTAAAACAAAAAGGTACTTAGTCATTTCTGTCCATATTTCTTATCACAATTATAATGCAATATTTTCACCTAAAACAAAAAGGTACTTAGTCATTTCTGTCCCTAAATAGTTTAATCTACTTTTTTTGGATTCAAATACTGTTTTTCTCTATGTTTCTTTTAGCTCTATGCTTGATGACTGTCAAACTACCATCAATGTGCATTAAGTCCATTCCCCTTTATTGGGTATCCATAGTACTGAAGTGAAAGCCATCTGAAGGGACTGTGATCCAGGCAGCCATGGATATATTATGTGTCTTCAGAGAGTGATAAGAACACTTTAATTAGTGCTGTAATCCTGCCCCTGGGATTGATGTAAGCATTTACATTATCACAGGGCGTCATATACCCTCCCCTTGTGTGTGCAAGCTTCTACTCATATACTACAAGGGTTATCATCACCAGACCAGGATCACAAAACCCATGTCCCTGGTCTTGGACATGTTAGTGCCAGCAAGCCTTCACAACTACTCGCCCTCCCCCCCAAGGTGGGCTAGATGGCTCCAAATCCCCACACATACTTTCTTTCCTCCATCCTGCTCTTCCAGCACCTGAGTTGTAACTTGATAGTCAAATCAGATCTTTTGAATGATAATTAGGCTTTAATCCTTCCATGCCACAAAGCCAGATGGCTCAAGAAAATTTGACTGTTTCCCAGCCAAAAGACATCAACAAATACATAAATAAATAGCTGTTGTTTGCAAAAGGATAAAACATTAATGGTTTCATAAAAAATGCCTTTGCTTACAAATGCAATCTTTGGCAAACTGTTATAGTTCTGACATGTTTCACTGACTATATATCTGTCACTATTGGGGTGCATTTTTGGAGCAGTCACTGCAAAATATCACTTAACATTGCTGCTGTTACATGTTATGTTTAAAAGTTGCCTCAGTAACTGGAGAATGGATCTTTGCCATTGCCTTGCATGCATACTTTTTATTATGGACGTTTGCAGATTTTGTGTAGGAACATTATTTAGGCCTGTAGCTGTTGTAATGCTAGACTTTCTCATATACTTAAATAATGAACCCCAAAATGTTATCAGTTTTGCACATGTCAGTTTCCATTAAGGTTAGTCAATTTTAGGTGTGTACTGGAAGGGCGATGGCCTTATGAGGGTTTTGACAATGAATGGCCTGGGGGACATAGCTTTTAATATGACTATGACTTATAGGTTTGAACTCTGGAGTAGCCAACATTCTGAAGTCAATGTTTCAAAAACCGTGAACTAACCCTCTAAAATGAGGATGCATACTCAAAAATCTCTAAAATAAGGCACATTGTCAGTGGTTGTGACAAAATGAAAGTTTCCCACAATGATACTGAGAACATTCCATGGCCAACATATTGAAAACAGAGCAGAACATGGCTGTGAATGCACCAAACCATGCTTTTTGCTCAGTGCTGTACTAATTATCATGGAAGCCATTGTGCTGCAGCGGTAGCATTGTTGCCTCACAGCAAGAGGTTTTCCCATTTGATTCTTGGCTGAAGCACCTTCTGTGTGGAGTCTGCATGTCCTCCCTGCGGACGAGTGGTGTTCGAAAGACATGTGTGAATGGGTGTGCTGTCGTTGAAAGTTGGGCATCGAGCTGGCACCTCGGCACCCGTAAAAAAGTCTACTGCCAATCATTAGCAGACCGGAGTTCCACTGCGGCAACCCCTAACTGGGAAAAGCCAAAAGAAAAACAACAAATAACTGTACTAATTATCACATTTAGCAGAGACTGTGTTTTCACAATAAGCAGAAAGCAATATCAATAAACCCAACACTTTAAATTGTCAGACTAACACTGAAAAATATAATATTGCATCATTGTATTTTCTGCAACATCTTCCTTTTTGTTTGTGTGTTTTTTGTTAAGCAGTACTAGATGCTGGGCATTTTTTGCAGCAGCTAATCCATATCAGCACCATGTATTTGGAAAGTGAGAAGAAATAAATTATATTGAATAGAAAAAATACAGTGGTGATCAGTGCTCGTATGCCTAAACCAAACAGCATTCCTCCAGGACAAACTGAGAGCAAGAATTGAACCCCAGACAGAAGAAGCAGCATTATTAATCATGCACTGCATCACTGTGACATTTTGTCATCTCATTAAGAACAAAAAACATGAGATTTTTGTGAACTGTATCTCTAGGAATGTACAGAATCTGTAAATTACATTTTCTATGTCTATCTATTTATCTATCTAAAGACAGTTTTTATTGAAAATGTTAACACCCATGGTGCTTTCAACAGTTGAGTGGACACAATTGTAAAGACCAATATGCAGCTTTATACATCAGTTTGAGTTAAGCAATTGTCACATATTCATAGGTTAGTAGTAAGCTGACTGCCTTTGGAGGCTATTTTAAGCCCAGTCAATTACCTCATTTGAGAATCAAACTCTGTATTTTGTGTCTATAAGGGAAACACCTTAACCATTATACTAACTCCCAATTATTAATTTTCAACACATTCCATTTCACTTCCCCATTTATACCTTTGGATTAGTATGTCTAGAATTTAACAATATAATAAAAGTCCTTACACTAAATAAAAGTCCTTACACTGTAAAGGATTTTATGTCACTTACATGTTCATTAGTAAACCTATGAAAATCATAAATGGTAGTTTATTTAATTCATCTCCTTTTCCCATAAAATGTATACTGGCTGGAATATACTCATTGTGTCATTGGAAGCACTAATTTTACAATCAGTAATATCCATTTGTAAACAGGTAGGCCCAATGGAAGATACTCAGTACATTTTCACAGGTGATTCGGAATTAATGTCAGGTCAAGAGACTTGCTTAACATGAAACAGTAGACAAACGAAGGCTATGGGAATCAAACCCTGCACAAAAGGAGCTATAGCCATTAGCCCTAACTCACTGTGCCAACTGTCAGACAGCATGTACAAAAGGCAATGCAGTCTTTGACAGTGTTTTTTTCTAGGATTAGTGATCTATGAAACAAGAATAGTGCAAGATGTGTGCCATTTACCCAGCTCAACAATCATTTTAAGTATTATAAAATAACTTATATACCACGGGCACAACAAACATATTTGATAACATGGCCACCATGTTACTAAAAATAATTTGAACATTTTGAAAAATAGCTACAAGTATTCATTTCTAATATTACATATTTGAAATCAATGTGCCTGAGGTCAAAACCATAAAAAAAATCCTTTAAGATTAAACTATAGCATTTTCACTGCATTTGTTTTTTTTTGTTTGTTTTTTTTTTTTTTTTGTTTTTTTTTTGACTAATACAATTTTGATCTATGGCTAAAGGATATTATAACAGGCATAGATTTTATTGATGTAACCAAGTTTTTGATATGAGCAATCATTTACTTTTCTGGAGGAAACTCTACAAACTAGCTCTTTTAGAGTAAGAGATTACTTCAGTAGGTATCTCAGAAATCAGTTGCCCTGCAAAAGTTATATTAAGGAGATGGCTTTACAGGTGACCCAGGTCTCTCTAGAAGATCACTGGGGATCAATGTGTGGGCTGTTCTCAGTGTTTATAAATTACCTGTCTTTAGCTATAAGGTGCATTGAACCCACATGGAAACTATTGTTTGTTAGCATTCCAGTGATGATACTGCAGTAAATAAGTGACAGAAAAGCTGAAGTTTTACCTGATGCACCTTCAAAATTTTCAGCTGATGCTTCACAGATTATAAACTTCACATAAGCAGAAAACGTAAGCATTATTATCCCTTTTGCCCATGTTACTAGTGTTGCTTGTTCCTGTTACTTGAGGATGAGAAGAGTTATTATGCATGAGAAGAGTTATTATGCATGAGAAGAGTTATTATGTATGAGAAGAGTTATTATGTATGTTGTGTTCATATGTTCTGCTACATAATTTTTATTTAGGGATTACTGTGTATTTCTTCAATCTGTTGTGTGCATTTACAGGTGCATGTTATGTTATGTTTGGCTTTTGCTTTCATGTTCATTCTAAAATATATCCAAATACGTCCTATCCTATTGGTCTGCTGCTAAGTCTAATAAAAATGGTGAGACTAAATAGATACTAAAAGATGAGGTTTCAAAAAATGGGCCTCAAGACAAATGATAAAAGGCTGCTGCTAAAAAGGGAATAAAAACAGAATGCAGTCTACTTTAAAAATGACATTATTATCCTGCAAAAATAACAGTTTTTTTCTGCCGTAATACTTTATTGGTCCCTTAGGATGTTACATATTTATCTATCAACATGGAAGCCCTGCTCATAACTTTTAACGCTTTTAGGACTGAAATATCTTCTCAGAAAAGCAAGTTATGCAGTCAAACACAATGAAACTGTGACACATTTTAAGAACACAGTGATCCCTTTTAGGAATGAAAGCTGTAATTGGCTGACACTTGGAAAATGCTCAGCTAGCTTTTCAAGTGTCAGTCATCCACCGATGGCTCTGTTCTTATTTTGAGCTAATCTTCCCCTATCTGTAGATAATAATGTACTGATTTAAGCAGCCTTTAAATCAAGAGAGGACACAGTTGTTCGTAACAATGAGTTACTTGGCAATAGATTACATAGATGTATAGAAGATCTAATAGGCATTCAGTTTAGACAAGCAATCATTTCTCTCCTAAAGTCACAAATATGTCAGTATATGTCAGCAATGATTTCCCCTCACATCTAAAACCAAGGTCTTCTACTAGCCTTCAGATGCTATCAGTGACAAGCAGCACTGTAGAACATACATTCTCAGTGGCTCTGTGCCTTTTTCAGTATTCTATATGAGATGAGTTAATATCACAAAATTATTAAATGTGTTGTCCTTGTTAATTTATTATTATGTTTTACACAAACAGAATAATAGAGATACAAATAATATGCTTGCATAACGATGTTCGGTTTACTATCACATTGGCGATCACACTATGTGTGATCAACCAATGAGCGAAATTCAGGTAGCAGAACTGGAAGTGTGATCACAGCATTGTTGAACCATACAATAGCAAACATTCGCTATAGCAAAGTTCGACAATGTAGTGCAGATCGCACTATAGTGAGGATCTGGAAAAGTACCCTTTCCTCAGTGTAGTGCGATCTTGGAGTTTGCATATATATATAAGAGGGGGGGCTTGCCCCCTGCAAAACCCTGTTGTAGAATGTTGAGTAGATAGGAACATTTCAGAATAGTCGACATGTTCGACCGACTTCACTGCAATGCTTGGTTCGGCATTTACACGGTTCAGTGTTCTGATTTCCGAACATTTAGTTCGGACATCTGTACATTCCAGCATTATACTGTCAAACATGTGATATTAAACCAGAATGTTCACATTATTATTTCATGCATTTATTTAAATGCTGATAATTGGGATATCTGGTTGGGCTACAGTCCTTTTCAAAAGTAGCCAGAGAAGTAGAGGCCCAGAGTATGAAATGCTTTATATTAATGCACATGTAAGATAATTACAGTGCAGACGCTAAATTGCAGAAGCAGAAAAAAGCATAAAAATGACAATATAATCAGTTGTGCCATTAATATAGCACTTTTAAAATTATATTAAAATCAAACATGCCACAGTGATAAGCTATGTACAGTACAGTAATAAACTACTCTATATACCACCGGTTATTGTATCATTTACTCATGTATTTCTTTGAAAAACAAATTAGCAGTTTTTGAAGGAAAAGAACAAATGAAAAAAAATAAAATAACTATTCTGGAAATTCAGTACGTAGCAGTGCAATAAATAATTTATGAGAAGAAAGCATGAGGCCACTCCAGTGATATAGCAAGATAAACCCCAGACTATGGCAGAGCTGACCTGGGTTTGATTAGTGGCCCAGGCAACTGATGGAGCAGCATGGAAGGGATGGTCATGCCAATCCAAGGTGGGAGGATACTCATTGACACACTCCCTATAGGAAGGTGTGGTCCAAAGAGGAGAGTTGTCCTCAGACATAATCAATGAGCATGGGGGTGGGCAGGGAAAGGGAGTGGGTAGAGCATAATGAAAAAAGCTACCCCTTGAATGGAAGCACAGACAAGTCACAGCCCTTGCACACCCTCAGGATCTATGATGGGCCCCACTGAAAATGAAGGAAGTTGGGGGGGTTGAGAGTTGTTAGTAGAGCTGTCATGGACACTGGGTACAAAGGGCCAGGCCAGAAAACATGAGGTATGAAGGTTTTTATATGCTTTTCATGCCCTGTCCTCAGTTTTTATTCTTAATTCTGTATTGGAATTCTCAGGAAAATTTTAAATGAAATGTTTTGATACTCGGATTTTGATAATGATGTACTAAGGTATACATGTCTGACTTAGTTGGCCTGAGTCTGTCTATGGCTATATTAAATCTCCATTTGCAGTGTTGTGATGCCCTGCATTATTCTGTTTAGTGTGTGTTATATATGAGAAAAGATTCTTCCAGGTGTACTCATCCTAGATTACTGCAGTGAGCTATTTTTTCAAGTCTTGATATATAAAAGTTTGAAAGCTGGAGGTGAGGAAATCTGTCTCATTTGTTAAAATGTATTTAAGATATAAAACATTTATTATTTTAAATGGATGCAATCATGTTTTTTCCTAAAATAAAAACCACAGACTTAAATAGCACAGTAGAGCATATCCAGAAAATACTTTCTTGAGGAATGGGTGGCCAGGGGAATAAGAAATACAAAATTGATACAACAAGCTGACGAAAGAATAATTTTGAAGCAACATATGAGGAGACAAATGTCTGTAGAAATGCCAAACTTGTTAACATTTGGTTCAGACTGTGATACAGATTATGGAGGATTTCATAAAGCTTAATATATGGTGTACATGATGTGTATGCCTCAAGGTAACCTTTTTGAACTCATAGGGTGCCCTAAAATGGTGCTTTTGCACAAAGATGTAAAGCATCACAGTGGACTGTCTCTACAGCCATGCTACATGCTAGTGGGGCAGTTCAGGGTAGAGGCATATGCTAATTAGCTATGTGCTCTCTCTCTCTCTCTCTCTCTCCTGGAACTGTGTCAGGGAAGGCAACTAATATGCCAAGCAATTCACAGAATCACTCAGCCACATTAGGGTATTCTGGGTTCATCCACTGTGGCAGAGGTTAAGTGCTGGGAGGTTTATTTGTAATCCACAGAGACTGCTTGTTCAACTGTATTATGCATTGTGCATTGCAGATTCTGATGAACGATGTGTAAATCCCAATTACTGTTCAGTTAATTGTAATATTCACTTAAAGTTACATATATATATATATATATATATATATATATATATATATATATATATATACATATATATATATATATATATATATGACAGATTGTAAATCTTTTATCCTGTTCATACATATTCATAACTTTGATGAACTACTTAATATGATTTGTTTACTATGATGCCTTTGCATGTTCCACAGATACATTACATTATCTTTCACATATTATAGCTTTTTAATATATATCTTATACTCAGCTAAGTAAAACAAACTTTTATTCATGGAAGTTCCCTATGCCAGTCACATGTTTATTATATATAAGGGTTTTGTCAGGACTCAGATAGTCAATTTGATTTGTACAGAACTGTACACCATTTCTATAACCCTAAACTTAAAGATGTGGTCAGTGTTCATACACATAATATGTCTACATAATGCATTCCTATCATTCACTCTTCTGATGTCTAATTTGTGTTCTATGATACGTTCTTTAAGTTTCCTTGTGGTCTTGCCTACGTAAAAAGACGGGCATTGACCACAGGTTACCAAGTAGACCACATTCAATCTATTACAGTTTGCTATCACTTTAAATATATACTTTTTGGCTGTCAGGGGGTATAAAAAATCACTATCCTTCCCAAAAATGTCACTACAACAAGTGCATCCCATGCAACTAAAAGTACCTACTCTCATTGATTGATGTCTTTTGGATAGGGGTATAGGATTGCATTGTGTAGACATATTATGTGTACGAACACTGACCACATGTTTAAGTTTAGGGTTATAGAAATGGTGGATAAAGACATCAGGGGGGGTGATATAAATAATTTACTAGAGAACAAGGAATATACCTGGATATTGAGACTAGAAGCTAATATTAAACCTGGCTTTAATACTGCTGTGACCATTAAACCTGTGCAGGTTAAGTTGCAACAAAGTAAACTTTGATGTTTGTGTGATATATATATATATATATATATATATATATATATATATATATATATATATATAAGCTTTTTTATCTATTGCTTTAAATGACACTGGCTGTAGTCACATGATGTGATTTGCTCCTATTTAAACTGAGTTAATACAGATGTTTTATATTCACATTGAGAAAGGGTGTAGACCCAAAAGCTTTGTTGTTTTAATAAAGAAGTTTTTTGACGTTGGGCTTTTTTTCTTCAGTATATTGGAGTTGTATTCCAGTTTTACAGCAATCACCCTGTTCTGCCTTGCTGGAGTTTTGGGGATTATATCTGTAATCATTGAGAACATTGTGAGAGCATATACAGCCAGCCTTAAGCAAAGTATAATGGAGAATACTTGCTCAGTGAAAAATCTTTTATGCAAGGAAGATAATCCACTCATGCGTCTGGTGTCTGAGATTTCTACAAGCATGGAGATACCTATGCAAGCTACAGAAGATTTGGGTAAGCAGCTAGAACTGTTGTAAAGGAAAGTGGGATCATTTAAGCGCTTTAAATGGCAGCGTATGAGTTTTTTTGGTATATTTGGACTTGGGAATTGTCCCACATGGCTTACAAATTTTAAAAATGCCTACCTATGCAAATGTTTATCCTGAACTCTTGAAATGCTGGCAACAGCTAAATTTAAAGCTAGGTTTGAACTATATGACCCTTATGAATGACTTTTTTCTAAAAGTAGAGAGTGAGCTGAAAGAAGAAATTATGGGTCTTGAAAATAAAATTTATGGAAATGGCTTGTTTTAATGGCATGCTTGTGATTTATCAAAAAATGTTAGATGGATTGCAGCAGTTAGATGACAAGCTTGAAGCTGTTAAAAAATGCAAGCTCCTGAGAGATATTAATGACTTTTAAAAGGGCCATATCTTTTCTTGGCCGAAAACTGAGCATTTAAATACTGAAAAAGTAAGTTTTGCTAAACAGAACTCTGTGTGATTTAGATGTGTTCACAGAAGCAAGGAACATGAAGGTGGCGAATCAGCAGCCATCTACAATGAATATGGCCATGCAACTGGCTGCACAGACATCGGACACTCCCCTAGCCCTGTGGAACCAGTAACGAACATGGCAGCAGAAGGAAACATCAGCACACAGCGTGGTGAAAAAGGGCAGCAAATATTCCTGAATCTTTCAGCAACTGGGGCACAGCGGCATTTTCAGCTAGAACAGCCAGATAAAATACAGGAGCGGAGCGCTTCATGGGGGCGTTCCACACAGAGGCAAGTCCCAAATGGACTGAAATGGAATAACGACAGCCCCATGGGTCAGGGCAAGCTAACACGGCAATGATAGAAGGTACTGTGAATCTTTCAAATGCTGTTTTAAAAGCATCTGCTCTTTCCTTGCTATGGAAAGGTTTAAACTTTATTCCTACAGCTACTGATGACTTGGTAGCTGCACTAACAGACTTAAAGGTTTTCTCAAGAACTGTAAATCTTAAAGTTTTGTTTAAAAATGCACAAGTAGGTCAACAGTTAGAATGTAAACGTAGAAGCATTTATATACTTGTGAGTATGCCTGTTGTTAAAGTGCTCCATGACATTTGTGAAGCTGAAATTAGGAAACTGTATACTGAGAGTGACAAAAAAAGGAAGTATAATTTAACATATCATGAACATCTTGCATTGAAAAACTTGGAACAGGATGAGAATATAGTGATTAAGCAAGCTGATAAGGGGGCTGCCATTGTACTTATGAACAGGACTGATTATATTCACTCTACAGATATGCTACTAGGAGATGTAAATACTTTTAAAAAGATAACATTTTTAGATGTTAAAAAATGTATTACTGATACATGTCTGTCTATGATTTACAACTTAGTGGTGATATAGATATAGACCTCTTTAATTACTTTAAGGTGCCCTGTCCTAAAATACCAGTTTTATGGCCTACCAAAGGTATATAGGTTGCTCACCAATCTACCTATGAGGCCAATAGTATCTGGCAAAGGGTGGGTGACAGAACCCATTTCAATATACCTGCAGAAAAAAATTGGGCCATTTTTTTTGATAGACTGCCCATGTGTACTTAAAGATATTACAGATTTTATTAAAAGATTGCAGGTACGGTTTAACATTATAGATTGTGTAGATCTAATAGAGGGTAAATACCTGTTTGTAACTTTAGATATAATGTCACTCTTCACTGTGATTCCTAATGAATATGGCATCAGTGCTATAAGGGACTTTTTGAATAGTAAACAGGTTATGTCCCCTAGAGGTATAGAAAATATATGTTTGCTTCTTGATTTGATTTTGACTAAGAATGCATTTTTGTTTAACAGTGAACCCTATTTACAATTGACGGGGGTGGCGATGGGTACATATCAGCTTTTTGTGGATGATTATTTTATTATTTGGAAAGGTACAAGCGAAGAATTAACTAGTTATGTGGACTATCTAAATGGTACAACTGATTTTCTAAGATTTAAAGCAGAATCTTCCAGGAGTAATATTGTATTCCTAGATGTTTGTCTAGTGGTAAAAGAAGGTAACATAGAGACCAGTATGCATAAAAGGAAGTACATGCCAGGAGGTACAGAGATAGACACAGCATGCGTGACCCCCAGGTATTTAATGGAATAATGAGAGCACAATTTGGTAGAGCTAGTGGGTTAAATACAGAGGAGCATGTATTTCTTGAACAGCTGGAAGATATGAAGTTAGATTTTTTGGATGGTGGGTATGATGAAGGGCAAATTATGAGGGTTAGTGAGGAAGTAAAAGGTAATAGGGCCACATCGTTAAGGCCAATTTTTAGTATCAATCAACATCAGACAAGTCCACCTAAAAGACCTGTCCTTGATAAGGACAAGGTCAGATATATTACAACTTATAATGTGAGGACACAAGCAGTTAAAACGGTCATAGAGAAAAACTGGATGATTCTGATGGCTTCACCTGAACTCACAAATATTTTAGATGAGAAACCATTTTTTTCTTATAGAAATATGAGAAATTTAAAAAGTAAATTATGTTATAAGGATTTCAGACCCCTATCCAAAAGACGTCAAGAAATGAGAGTAGGTACTTTTAGTTGCATGGGATACACTTGTTGTAGTGATATTTTTGGGAAGGATAATGACTTTTTTTATACACCCTCTGACAGCCAAAAAGTATATATTTAAAGTGACAGCAAACTGTAAGAGTCTGAATGTGGTCTACTTGGCAACCTGTGGTCAATGCCCGTCTTTTTACGTAGGCAAGACCACAAGGAAACTTAAAGAACGTATCATAGAACACAAATCAGACATCAGAAGAGTGAATGATAGGAATGCATTGTGTAGACATATTATGTGTACGAACACTGACCACATCATTAAGTTTAGGGTTATAGAAATGGTGAATAAAGACATGGGGGGGTGGTATAAATAATTTACTAGAGAACAAGGAATATAGCTGGATATTGAGACTAGGAGCTGATATTAAACCTCGCCTTAATACTGCTGTGACCATTAAACCTGTGCTGGTTAAGTTGCAACAAAGTAAACTTTAATGTTTGTGTGATATATATATATATATATATATATATATATATATATATATATATATATATATATATATATAAAGTTTTTTATATGTTATAGGTGACTGTTGTTTTAAATGGCACTCGTGATGAGCTGGCTGTAGTCACATGATGTGATTTGCTCCTATTTAAACTGAGTTAATACAGGTGTTTTATATTCACATTGAGAAAGGCTATAGACCTGAAAGCTTTGTTGTTTTAATAAAGAAGTTTCTTGACGTTGGGCTTTTTTCTTCAGCATATTGGAGTTTTATTCCAGTTTTACAGAATCACCTTGTTCTGTCTTACCTGTAGACTGTGTCAGAACATGTGGGATATGCACATCTTACCCTCAGACTGCAGTCGCCCTCTGTCTAATCTGCATCTATCGAATATTTCCAGACAGCTGGATTAACTGGAGTCTGGCTTGGAGCTGTGTTGGCTGTCTAATTGGGAACATTTGCAGATCACCCTGCAGTATAGCTTTTAACCCTGGCGGCTGGAGTGCACTCACTGCAGCTTACATTTCTTTTTTGTTTATTCTGTGGCATTTGCAGGATTATATTGGAATAAAGCACACATTGCTATTTCTGAAATGTTGCACTAATGGCCTCCGCGGAGTGCTGTTGTGGAAGTATTGGCATACTACTGTGCCGCATTTTGACATCATTAGGTGCCTGTGTTGGGTTCTGTAATGCAGCGAGCATGAGCGTAGTCCACAATTACCCTACAATAAATACATTACTACTTGCACTTGACATTTGGTAGGTCTTGTATCACACTTGTACTTAGTTTGACAAAGTTTTCAATTGGCACACTGCACTGTGAGTAATATTCTTTTAGAATCCGGTCCTTTGTTTTAAAGCTGTTTATTAAGGTCACCACCTGTACCAGGGACAGAAACAGAATTCAATACAAAGAATGAAAATTTCCAGAAATCAGATAAGGCAAGTAAATGTTTAGCTAATCCATTGGTACAAAAATCTGTTTTATAGCAAGTATATCTTCACTAACATGTTCACTAAATCTGCAGATATTCTTCTTCTTCTTTAGGCTTTTCCCGGTTAGGGGTCGCCGCAGTGGAACTCCGGTCCGCTAATGATTGGCAGTAGATTTTTACGGTGCCGAGGCACCAGCCTGATGCCCAACCTTCAACGAAGGCACGCCCATTCACGCATATCTTTCGAACGCCACTCGACCATGGGGGAGAACATGCAGACTCCACACAGAAGGCACTCCTGCTGACAATTGAATGGGAGAACCTCTTGCTGTGAGGTGAAAATGATACCGCTATACCACCGCGGTTTCGTTCACTAAATCTGCAGATAGTCTTTACTATATAAAAACTACTATGTGATCCACATGTTTTACAATACTTGACTCCTTTACTATTACATGTTAATTTACATTAAAACTAGGTGTAGGCCTTCTTAACTAAAATGACAAAATTAACAATTGCTGCTCTTTTAAGTACAAGATATTCGAACACTATTTATGTAAATCTAGTAGCCTGATCTCCATGAACTCTTTATTCACTTTGACTTGCAAACCAGTTGATAACCCTACAACTACATTCTGAAGTTACCCTTCCATGGTCATTGAAGATGATAGCATCTGCTACTACCTTGGCCCAGACTCTGTCAAGCTCATTGCAATTAGCTCAATGCCCAGAAGATGAACATACTATCTACTTGTCCAGCATTGAGAAAGACATGCCCTCCTCTTATATGAAGATAACCTTCTGTATCTTAGTTACGTATCCTATTTTGAAAAGTCAAAATACAGATTTAGAATGCTAACACAACCCATTTGCAGGTATACATATTAGATATCAGATGTCATTGAGCTAAATATGTGTAGGTAATAACAGAAAAAGTTATTTTCTTAATGCTCACAAAAGCAATACTACCTCTTATCTGTCACCAAAATGTTTACGTTGAGCACTAATTGGTCATGCACCATGACACGACTGAGATTTAAATGGCTGGTCCTCACAAATGCATAGCAGACATCAATATAAGCTATGTTATGTCCCAAAATACAGGGAAGTTAAGACTCCAGGCAATGTAAGAGACATTTTATGCTGCACACCAACTCACTCTTACAGATATGATTGCATGAAACCACAACAGACAGTAGTATGTGCCCTATTAGAGAGTGTACTGAATTTATGAGGAGGACTGACATGCCAGACTCACCCAAACATATCCTCAAGATCCATACCAAAAGCGTCAGGACAGCAGGCTGCTCAATTTGTGAGTGCCATTTGTTGTGTCTGATTAAACATCCAGGGGGTTTACTAGTAGTACATAGAGTACTTTGTCTGTAGGCAATAACAAATCTGTCTTTGTAGTTCATTATAACTGTATCACATGACTGCTGTGGTTGCACATGGCAAATAATATATTGTAATCCTGAAATACTGTTAGGTTACCTATGTGATCACAGGTTTTCCATATGTCCTGTGATCATGCAGATATACAATAAGGGCATATAAATGTAAAGGAGTGTTGACTATACATTAACATTACAAAGACATGCATCTGGATCGTTTCTCCCTGGGCCTCCACTGAAAATTGGCTTTGTTCCAAGTTGGACTTTCCCTGTTAACAAATGATGTTGTAGCCCAGCAGGTGTGTAAATGGCATTACTGGAAGCAATAATGGTATACAGCAACAGCAACCACATATAAAATCATGAGTGCCACACAAAAGTGTCACTAATGGGGCTGACCAGAAGAAGGGACCCCCTCACTCACTCTTCTCATCCCTCACTTCTTATATACTGATAATCATGCTATTTTTCTCAAAATGGCTGCTAGGCAAAAAGACAGGGTTTCATAAAATGGTGATCGCTTAGATTACTTTTTTATTTCCATCGTCTCCTGTGCTTCCTAAGAATCGGATAACATAACCTCGTAACTGCAGGGTCAAGCTGTTGACCACCTCCAGTCTAGGACTTCTACTCATTCTCTAGCTCTGAAATATCCATTCCCATATATTATTGTTATTCCAGATGGAAACTAAAATGTTTATAGTCCTGGACACCAAAATATTTTTTTTTTACTCTGAAGTCCGTGATAGGTGACTTATTAATTAAATGTGGTTAATTTCATTGTGCAGACTGCCTAAAACTGAAAGGGGCAGTCATCAGAAATTACATCCAGAAGAACATCAAATAAACAGTGACTCAAAGTGCATTGGGAAACAGACTGGAAAGATTAAAAGAGAAATATAAAAGTTGCTATATTGCAAGAGAATAAAAAAACAACATGGGACAGCCTGTTTGAAGACAAATACATCTAAAATGCAGATTTATGTGTGGTAGTACTGAATAATCCTGTGTAATTTGAAACCAGTAATAATCAAAGGACAGTAAGGAAGAAATTGAGGAAGTAGTTTTTCTTATCAAACAGACAGCAGTGGATGTCATATAGTCCTAGGAATATTATGTTCCCCATGTTTTAGAACTGAAATGATTGATAGAAAAACAGTTCTGGAAGAGTGACCATACTCTTTGTGCAGAGTGACAGATTAATATATGTTTTTAAGCCTTGGAGGAGGCCTGTCTGTTACCAACTAAAATTTCTTATGTAGTCCTGCACTGGATGGACAGTTGATAAACTGGAAAAAATGGATGGTCTTAGAAAATATGACCCATGACATGATTGTTAGGCAACATTTTAATAGGACACCCAAGGATTTAATTTCTCAGAACTGGACACTATGGCTAAAGTTTAAAAGTGCAGTCCCACATAAAAAAGATATAACTGCCAGTGCAACACACTCTAAAATATCATATTTCAGAGAAAAATAACCATGTGAGTGCCTTACTATACCCAAGACAACAGAGAGGTGCAATGGTTGAAATGTGACGATTGTTGGTTTCATAGGTCAAAAATAAAAGTGCCGCAGAAAATCCAGTCTAAACTTGTTTTATAACACAGGATAGGGTGTGTGGAGTTTATTACCTGACTCACAGAACTAAAATGAAACAGATTCCCTAATGACATCTGATTTTTGGTTTACTGTTGAAATGTTGAAAATGCAATCATCAGCTGATTAAAATGTCAAACCAAAATGTGGAAATCTGTAAAAAATGATCAGGCATACATGTCGAAACTGAATACACCGACAACCATAATTTGGTGCATTCAACATAGCAGTAGGTGACGTCAGTCACCCAAGCTATGCAGCATAATGTGCAGTTAGACTGTCAAGTCAACAGCAAATGGCTTTTACTATTTTGCAGGGGAGCAAGCCCTTCTGCACCCCCACACCCCCTGCAAATTATATATGCCAATTCCGAGATCGTGCTACAGTGAGGAAATGGGTAAATTCCTTGTTCCTCACTGTACCGCAATCTCCACTCACAATACTGAACTCAGACTACCAAAATACACTGCACATTCTGTATTGTATATTTGTTGTAGTCTGGTTCAGCACTGTGCCCTTTTGAAAAGTGCCTTTCAAACACATACTGTTCGATCACAGACACTACGAGATTTCAATAGTAAACCCTGATTTTTTCCCTAGTTGGGCAGGATTTGTACCTAGTACTACAACTGGTGCATATTTTTCAAGCTGCAATGGGAGACAGAGATGATGTAGGCCTACTAATATTCTCATAGCTCAGGATTATGCATGACAGTATTCCCTAGAAACACATTAATCTACTCTGTGTTCATATCAAAGGAGAGACCAGAGGACAACACCAAGAAAGGTTAACTGATGACCACTGCATATGAAAGTTCTTGGAACTGTACAGTAGGAGAAAATCAGTTTCTCCATTTTTGTAAAGCAAAAACATAAGAGTAAGTGGACAAGACTAGATTCTTACACTTCCACAAGAAAAGACAGCTTTCAATCTACCCTTTACCCACCAGAAGACATTTGTCTTTGGTGCTGATCACTAGGGTTACAGAAGATTTGAATGACTCTACCTTTGACATTGAGTGGAAACCAAATTGTTTTACCCATTTTACAAGGTTCTTATGTCACAGTATCATCAGGTTCTATCAGATACAACCATGTTCTGCCAGTTGCAAACATGCTCTGTTCAAAGCTAACAAACTACCAAAAAATGTTCTGCTAAGTAAAAACTGATTCTACAGTATATAACAAAGTCATATGGTTTCTTTCCAGCACCACTTTATAATTTGTAGCACTATTTAATCCTGGTTTAATGTGTGCATTAAAAATGATTTGCTACTTTAATTCTTTGTACTCTAACTCCCCATATTTGTTGCCATTATAATATTGGGGACAAAATTAATAAGCGTGAACAAAACCTTTTAACATTTTTACACTGTGCAGAATGTTTAGCTAAAGTATTGTCCATATGTTTTTATTTTAACTGCATAATAATGCTCATACACTTTTAATTCTCTAATAGTATATAAAGTGGTGTTGGAAAGAAATGCTAGGTTAAACAAATGTAAGTCAACACATTTGCACTGGTTTGTACTGGTTTCTAATAGTTTGTGACATTGTTTACGGCATGTTAAAAGTTAATTGCATGAAGATTGTCAATATTTATTTCATTGTTTGATTAGGTCATGTGATAGTGGTGAAATGTATATAATTAATTTTAAGATGTGTAACAAATAGTTCGGAAAAAGATCATTTCAAGTCAAAAGCGCTTAACTAATAAATATTTTTATTTTCGTGTGGCGTTCCTGCGGTTATTCTCTTCTAGAGGTTGTTTTCATTTTCAAGTTTGTTACAGTTTGCAGCCCAGAGAGTACTGTATGTGTTTTCGGACAAAAGTCATATGATAATACAAAATAAAGCATTCACCCCATTTCACAAATAAGAAAGAAATCCACAGCAGTATAGTTATTGTCTAGGAAAGTGCAGACTATGTACGGAAAAGTGTTCCTAGGTCAGTATATCAGTGCTTGTTGCATAATATTATGTCTTCATATTTGAAAGTCTTGGAACAGTATAATTTAGAATGTAATATTACTTTATATGCATTCCTCAAACATACAAAATGCAATATGACTTTTTTCATTTAGCTGACCTAAGCAGATTGTAGCTATGTGTTCTATAACCATTTGATTGCTCAATGGATATTGTAAAAGAAGGCTGAAATGGATTTAGCCATTGATAAAGGTCAGGGGGTGATGAATGACTTGCATCATTCCTGACAGCTTCATCTTTTTAAATTTACTGGCAGCCCAAAGGCTTAACCTCTGAACTGTTCCCTGCTGTACTAACTATAAATATTCATCTATGATTGGAGGCTGGTACTATTAAAGTCCATTTCTAAGTTACTGGTACCCACAATGCATATCTTAGCTGCGGTAGTATTAAACATGCAATTGCATTGTCAAAACCTCAAAGCAAAAAATGAATTTAATTTGTATGATACAGAAAAGCAAAATGCCACACTGCCCTACTGCATTTGCCCTTCATCTTCATCAGAATCCCTTCCCAGTTAATTTATTTTTTACTTAGTCATGTGTTCCTTTGTCTGTTTGTTTATTTGCTTAACTTTTGATTGTCAGGTAGAAAAAGAATTGTCTAATTTCAAACATGACTTGGAAGAAAACACCTTGATAACACAGACAAAGCAGACATGCAAGGCATTCTGCTGATTTTAACTCAAAACAGGAGAGGAAATCAAAACGACAAAATGGAAACAACTATAAGAACAGTAAAAAATATAAAAACTGCAGTATTACACAAGAAATGAGGGAGACAAATTATTGTTACCAAGAAGAAAATATCCTGTTAGATAATAAATGGGGTGCAAACAAGAATATGATGGAACTGACTCTCGTAAAGAAGGGGCAGGGAAAGGTGGACTCTCAACAGTTTTTTTTTATTTTTTAGGAGATAAGACTTGCTTTTGTACAAGGATAAGGTAAGACCTGTGTAATTTGCTGTTTGAATGAAACTCGGAGACAGACATACAAACAGGGTCATGTGGAAAAATGCTATATGATGAGAAAAACTCTTATATAGTAGAAGTAATTTGTTCTACAAGTCTGAGGTCTCAGACTACAAGATACTGTCGTTTAAAGTAGTAGTTGTATGAAATGTCAAGAACAAAGGTGGAAATCAGCCCATACCTTTGTAAAGTAAACATTCCTGGTTTACATACCCTTGTTTGTGAAGTGTAAATTGTCAAATGTTATAAATGTTTCATTGCTTTGGAAGAGGATCTGAGTACCACCTGCCTTAGACTGGGTTGCATCAGTGTTGCTTTGACTCCTTGTTATTCCTTGATGCTTGTGGGATCCTAAGAAAATTCTGGAAGTTCCAGCACCTGCTATACCAACCACATAATGACCTAGCAGATTTTCTGCAAGCTTTCTCTGATTTTCTCATTGACCTAATGTATGTGCAGGCATAGTGATTGTTCTTGGGTTAATGATGAATCGCATGAATATCTTTCATATTTGCAGAGATTCTGCTTTACTGAGTTGGTAACTGCAGCTACTGATGTATATGGTCTCTATCACAAGTTGGTCTTACTGCTGGATATTTTGATCAAGGCTCTGATGGTAGAACCTGTTTATGTATTGGGTGGCACAATGGTGCAGTGGTTAACATTGTTGCCTCACAGCAAGAGGTTCTCCAATTTGATTCTCAGCTGGGGTGTCTTCTGTGTGGAGTCTGCATGTCCTCCTTGCATTTGCATTGGTTTCCTCCACCTGCTCCAATTTCCTCCTGCATTCTAAAGACATACGTGTGGAGCATTTCTCCCTGGGCTTCTGCTGAAAATGGACTCTGTACCAGTCGGACCTTCCCAGTAAACAAATGTTAAATAAATAAATGCATGTGACTATCATCTGATTCACTTTAATCTTGGGCTGCCACTAGTATAGGCACTCAGTTTTGAAGTGGTATTTTGCAGGAATTTGTATAATATCCATTGTAGTTTCTAGATACAACCTCCTAGATGGAGGTCAATGCTGACAGTCCAGATTCCCTGTTTATTGCCTATGATATGGCTATAATTGGTGCTCTGTATATGGTTGCTGCAGGGTTGTCCCAATGAATGCACATCCCAAATCTATTACACCACATGTGCCCTGCTTCTGTTATGACCTCCAGAAGATGCTGGGCTGATGACCAGAACACAAACAGAGTACTCATTTGTTGAAGGAAAATCTTAGTTTGGCTGCCTGTTGTTCACAATACCAAATAGCAAACAAGGCGAACTTTTGGCCCAGTGAAATTTTTGATGCAACAAATCAGTCAGCGACACTCTTGTCATTTGACAGATAGGCTATGCAGCTCAGCTTGCTTTGCCCCTCATACAGTTTTTTTCCCTGTATATGCAAAGTCATCACATAATGTTTCTGCAGATAAGATTATCAAAAGCAAGCAGTCTTCCTGTCATAATGCTTCCATAGCACAATGCCATCTTGTATATATTAACCACCCTAACCTTCATTACACTAAATTTAATTACACTGAGTTTGATGTGGACATTGGTGTGTCTTTCTATCTAACTCACTCTGGACTGAAAAGTGCAGCTCAGACTTTGATTAGTTTTTGTTTGAACATACAGGTTCATTTATTTACCAAATAGCTTAATCAGACTTCAAGAAGTGGATTATGCCATGTATTTTAAAAGAGACAATGATAATGTCAGTCCTTGAAAAAAGTGTCCTGATATAAGAAATTGTCAAAACTATTCTCTTATCATTGGCCTTCCTTTTATAGATAAGGAGGGAGTATATACACAAACCTATTTTTAGATGTTATTGTATAATCACTGGGATCCTTGTCTGGTTTTACTTCTATGTACAACATGGAGATGATTGCTCTTTGGGTTGTAAATGTCATTGTTATGGTGAGGAATCAATTTTGTATTCAAGTTTGGACTTACATGATCTCTCAGTGGATTATGATACCAAGGATCATGTTATTCAAGTAACTTAGTTCCTCTACCTGTTGGTCAGCCTCAGAACTAGAGATGACCCTTGAGGTAGCCAGGCACAAGATTCAGTCTTGGTGCCATTTTTATTCATGCTATATATGCTGCAACTTAAAGAGAACCTTCAAGGTTAAGGTATTTACAATGAGTGCCATTGATTATATCCAGCTTTCTCTTTCATTCTCTCGGGACCCTGAGGCCAATTTTATTTCTCTTACAGACCGACTGGATTCTGTGTTTTAGTGGATGACACATAGCTATCTAAACACCAATTTTATTACAGAAGAGGTAGTGCTGGTTCATGCCAGTGTTTGTCCCTATCTTATGACAGAGGCAGTGCTGCTTCATGCCAGTGTCTGTCCCTATCTTGTGACAGAGGCAGTGCTGGTTCATGCCAGTGTTTGACCCTATCTTATGACAGAGGAAGTGCTGGTTCATGCCAGTATCTGTCCCTATCTTATGACAGAGGAAGTGCTGGTTCATGCCAGTTTTTGTCCCTATCTTATAACAGAGGCAGTGCTGGTTCATGCCAGTGTCTGTCCCTCTCTTATAACAAAGGCAATGTTGGTTCATGCCAGTGTTTCCCCCTGTGTTATGACAGAGGCAGTGCCAGTTCATGCTGGTGTCTGTCCCTATGGTATGACAGAGGCAGTATTGGTTCATGCTGGTTTCTGTCCCTATGTTATGAAGGAGCTGGTGCTGGTTCAAGCCAGTGACTGTCCCTATCTTATAACAGAGGCAGTGCTGGTTCATGCTGGTATCTGTCCCTATCTTATGACAGATGCAGTGCTGGTTCCAGTCAGTGTTTGCCCCTATCTTATGACAGAGGCAGTGCTGGTTCATGCCAGTGTCTGTCCCTATCTTGTGACAGAGGCAGTGCTGGTTCATGCCAGTGTTTGTCCCAATCTTATGACAGAGACACTGCTGGTTCATGCCAGTGTCTGTCCCTATCTTATGACAGAGGAAGTGCTGGTTCATGCCAGTTTTTGTCCCTATCTTATAACAGAGGCAGTGCTGGTTCATGCCAGTGTCTGTCCCTCTCTTATAACAAAGGCAATGTTGGTTCATGCCAGTGTTTCCCCCTGTGTTATGACAGAGGCAGTGCCAGTTCATGCTGGTGTCTGTCCCTATGTTATGACAGAGGCAGTGTTGGTTCATGCTGGTTTCTGTCCCTATGTTATGACGGAGCTGGTGCTGGTTCAAGCCAGTGACTGTCCGTATCTTATGACAGAGGCAGTGCTGGTTCATGCCAGTGTCTGTCCCTATCTTATGACAGAAGTAGTGCTGGTTCATGTCTGGTCTGTCCCTATTTTATGACAGAGGCAGTGTTGGTTCATGCCTGGTCTGTCACTTTGTTATGACAGAGTTGGTGCTGGTCCATGCCGATCTGTCTCTATAGGGTCATATGATCATAGGATCATAGGAGATTACTAGGCAATTGACCCTGAGGTCATTTTAAGCCTAGTCATTTCAACCCAATGTAATACCATAGAAGTACTAGTCAATACCCAAGATTGCATTTAGTGATGACTGCCCATGTCCAGGAGGGCTGTGGACACTATCCCCAGTAAGAATTTGTGGTGCCCCATCCACTCATCCATGTTCCTCTTGAAAAGCCTCATAGAGGTGTTTTGTTTCCCATGAACTGGTAGGTTGTGTGACAAATGGAGATACTGCCAGCAAAGCTAGTTGGAATTTTTTAAATAATTATATATCATTGGTGAATATCGAAATGATTTATACAAGATGCTTGTGTTACAAATGTGTTAGAACTGTATGTCATGTGTATATCAAATGGCTTGTACAGATGTGCGTGTTGAAAAGGCATTTGTAGAGTACTGTGTTTGAAATGTAGCCACAGAGTGTCCTGTTGGAAGACAACAGAAATGTACATGCACTGTTGTAACTGTTTAAATGTATATATTTTAACAGTGGAAACTGGAATACAGGAGGTTAACCTCAGTCTAATAAACTTTAGAAAAATATCTAAAATTAAATTACTTTATAGGCTAGATCTTAAAAGGTAGTATCTTTCAGTTCTCAGTGCTGCAAGAGACATGAAGTTTGTGCTAGGAAGCTTTCTGTATCATCTTTAGGTGAATTAAATGCTAGTCTTGAAAGCATGAAGGAATGCAATTGTTGTATGGTTTCCAGCATCTGCCAAAGATCTGAGGAAAAGGCCTTATCTGTATAATTTTATAGGTCGATGCTAAATGCTGCCTGCTTCTAGCAGTTGGGGGGTTTGGCCTGGGAACTAGCAGTCAGATGACCAGACATGATGTCATTCTGCAAGTTATTCCAGCATCAATATTTTAGATGTTAATTTGAGAAGTCTCTTAGTGAGACAGAGCATTCTGTATTCTGTCTTGGACCTGACAACAAGAAGATCCATTCACTACATCTGCATTGCTGTAATAGTAAGTTACTAGGGTATAGTATTTCTCTTAGATACAGTCAGGAATATAGTGAAGCTTAGTTTAGATATTCACCGTCACTGTGAATATATATTTAGTATTGTCTTGTTCTTTTAGTATTTATTATTAAATATATTTAAACATTTCATTGTGGCTGATCTGTGTAAAAATATTTAAGTTTTAAGAATACTTGCATATTTGCTTGGTGACACTGTGTTGGCCACTCCTAATAGCCTTGATCTTAGTCAAACTACCATTTGTATTAATATTAATATTACACAGTAAAATTGGACACCCTTTGTTAAGGGCCTTAAAGTAGCTGATAAGAGGTTCTGGTAGCAATGGTAACTACTTTATAGACTGGGCAGAAGGGGGCATAGCTAGTAAACCTGTGCCAGCCTTTCCCAGGTGTGTGTGTGTGTGTGTGTGTGTGTGTGTGTGTGTGTGTGTGTGTGTGTGTGTGTGTGTGTGTGTGTGTGTGTGTGTGTGTGTGTGCGTGTGTGTGTGTGTGTGTGTGTGTGTGTGTGTGTGTGTGTGTGTGTGTGTGTGTGTGCGTGTGTGTGCGCATGTGTGTGCGTGTGCGTGTGTGTGTGTGTGTGTGTGTGTGTGTGTGTGTGTGTGTGTGTGTGTGTGTGTGTGTCTAAATAAAGCTCCAAGAGTGTGTTTGTCAGCTACTTGGGCAGGGATACAAAGCACTGGTTGGACAGAGAGAGTGTTGGAGGACTTGGCTTGGAACCCTGGCTAAGGACTCAACTCTATAGCTGTGCCACTGGTGAGACTTACTGGTAATATTGAGAAAGAGGGAGAAACCAGCCCTGGACTGACTGTGGTCTCTGTGTGCTCTTAAGGGAAAATCGCACCTGATGCAGAGAGCTGCATCTGGAAATACTGTATGTGCACCTGTCATTCTCCCAGTGAAGGTTATCCACTGTTGCCAGTGGTGAGGATTGAGACTCCTTGATTACTAGTCCACTGGTAGGTCATCACAGGCTGTTCCAATGATGTGTCAGTCACTGGGAAATAAATCTGTCCCTCTAGCATGTGCTATTTAAGTCACAGACCATATTTAAGTACCTGGAATGGGTAGCCCTAGACCCATTTGACTTAAGGATATGCAGTAAGTTCATTAGGTTTGGGTCTTGGGTTGTTTTCTAGGCCAGGCATAAGTCTTCACTAAGAAGTCTATAGTATACAGAGTATAGTGACAGGAACTTTAGTTGATCCATGTAAGGCACATACTGGAGGCCCTTGATCTTCTTTGTTGTCTCTCTAACTGCTGCCGGTGCTTAGTACAGTACATACTGAATGGGGAATTCTACTCAATTATGGCCCAGATAAGTGCTGAGTATAGAGGAGTTATAACCTCTTTTGCCCTCAAGGTGATGCCTTTACTAATCAAGTGAGCTACATGGAAAGCTTTCTTTACAATACTAGGCATGTGGTGGTTGAAGTTAAGGCTGCTGTCAACCTGTGATCCCAGGTCCCTTACCACTTCATGGGTACTTAGGATATTGTTGTTGATTTGAAAGTGTGAAGGGACATTGTTTGTGCCAAAGGGAATGATGATGCATTTCTTTTCATTCAGTTTGAGACCATGATTAACACAATAGTCATTGGTCTGTGTGAGACCCTCCTGGAGTATACTGACATAATTTGGGGATTCAATGATTGCACCTAGTTTGCAGTCGTCTGTAAACTTGGTCAGCCACAACCCTTTAGTTTTGAGCTGAACTTCTGAGAAGTATATACCAAACAGTAGGGGGCCCAGCAGTGAATCCTGTGGCACCCCACTGGTAACAGGTCTGCTGGTTGATGTGGAGTCACCCACTTTGATAGTGCGTGCCTGGTTTGTGAGCCATTTGACAACCCATCTTACAGCAAAGGGGGTTTACATTCAGTTTGCTAAGTTTATCGATAATGCTTGAATGTAGGATTGTGTTGAAAGCTTTGTCAAGTCGAGGTATGCTGTGTGCACAGATTTGCCCTTATCAATGGCTTTGGTCACACTTTCAAAGAAATCCACCAGATTTAACAGGCAGGATCTGCCCTTCACAAAGCAGAATTAGGTAGGATCCAGGGTTTGAAAGTCAACTATGTCTTTATTTATGAGGTCCATACTGATACGTTCAATGACCTTACAGATGAGGTTGGTCAGGCTTATGAGTCTTTAATTCCTCAGGTCTGTTGTTATGCCACCTTTGTGAAGGGGATTAACTGTAGGTGTTCTCTGTTCCACAGGAACAAAGCCTGTGGGTAGGCTATGATTGAAAAAGGTACTTAGTGGTGATACTAGTTCATGTTGTAGCCTGTTTAGAAGACAGCCTGAGATGTCATCTGGTCCCATACAGGCCATGTTCTTTGCCTTGGACAAATCTTTCAGGACCTGCTCTTCAGATATGTAAGGTGGGAGGGGGAGTTTGGGGGAGGGTTTGTTGTAACTTAGGAGGGGATAAGGGATTGAAATTTTAACCAATCCTATCCACTAGCAGCTTCACTATCACTGTGGGGTCAGTGTGCGTGATGATACCATTGGCCACCAGTTCTCTTCATGCTTGGGTCCTACCCTTTAGGTTATGTATGTAGCTCTAAAAGGCCTTAAGGTGATTCTTGGCAGCACTTGTTAGGTTTCTCTCACAGGAGCACTTGGAGGATTGACAAGTTGTCTTATTTGCCTGTTAAAGCTGAGGAGGATGCTTTAACATTGTTGGGTCCTTGTCTTTGTTTTCTTGGACAGCAACCTTTTGCAATTATTGTAGAGTTTGTTGATGATGGAAGTCCACTATGGCAGCTTGATTTTACTTGGGGCTCTGGCTTTGACTCTATCTGGTACAGCCAAGTTTATAGACTTATGCAAGTACAGGGCTTTAGTGTAAGCTTTGGCATAGTTACCACTTTCTGCTTGTTGTGGGGCTTGGAATGCATTAATACCTTCACCTAGGAGGGAATAGTTTTACTTGGTGAAGTTTTTTAGTCTGATCTCACCCTTTGTGAGTTCTGGTGTTAGTGTCAGTTCAAACGTGACTGATTTGTGGTCAAGTTTTAGCTAATGAGGGTCCAACAGTTGCAGCAGTGCACCTGTTTGACGTGTTGATGAGGACCAGATCTAGAATGTTTGTTCTTCTTGTCAGGGTATGGACAATTTACTCCAGGGCATTTGAATTTACAAAGTTAAGGAACTTTTGTGCTAGTGAGTTTGGGCTAGAGTAGGTTTCCCAGTTGATGGTGAGATAATAGAAATTCCTCATAACAAGTGTGTTTGGTAAAATTTGTATTGTCTCCAGTTTGGTTAAGTAGGCTTTGTGGGTGCCATTACCCATGGAGGGGGATCTGTAACTGGCTAGGACTATGTTATGACAGAGTTGATGCTACTTCATGCCAATGCCTATCCCTATGTTATGACAAAGGTGGTGCTGGTTCATGCCGGTGTCTGTTCCTATGTTATGACAGACACACTGCTGGTTCTTGCCAGTGTCTGTCCCTATGTTATGACATATGCACTGTTGGATGTTCATCGTGCATACAGCTGCAGTAATAATATATGGGTTCTCTGCCGTCAGGCGGTCCCTCAGTCGGCCGAATTCCAAAGTCTAGGTCCGGCGTCAGTTGTTGTCGCTTCTTTTTCTAACGTCAGAGAGGCAGGAGTATATAAGACACAGCCAACGCCATTTTCTCCAGGCTTTTTTGCCGCACGGTGCCCGAAGCAGAAGCAGTTCGCAAGTGCCGGTCGGCCAGCTCCTGAATTTACGAAAAATTTGGAAACCGAAGTCTTCATTAAAGCTAAGTACCCCGTTGGGGAAACTTTTCTTGCCTCAAACCAATGTCAGAAAAAGTTAACAATTGTATTTCTTGTGGGAAGCAAATACTGCATAAGGATTTCCATTCCCTTTGCATACCTTGTTTAGGCCCAGACCACGACGTCTCGGGCTGTCGCTTTTGTGCTACTTTCAATAAACGCATTATCAAGCGTCGGGCGGAGTTCGCCCAACATTTATTTGGTAAAGCATTTGATTATAAAATGTCATCGGAGACTCCAACTACCGTTTTGTCCAAAAAACGCAAGGACAAGGACAGACAAGCGAGGGCCGCGGTATCCACCGACACCACACCAAAACCGGCTACACGTGGTCCGGTTCTCAGCGAGACGCCTATGCAGTACCTGACTACCGACGACACTTCTTTGGTGGGGTCTTCTGTACCCGAGACCGCAGGTACCTCGGCCCATACCCAGACTACAACCACCGAAGCCACCGTGAGCGTTGAGTCTCCTAATGTGGATAGGTCCACTTCCACCCATGGTGTCTTTAGACCCTCATCTTCCTTTTCCATTAAGGCCTTTACTAAGTCCAAATCAGCCAGGCATCCCAAAAGGCCTGTTGCACAGGGCCCATCCACAAGCCCCATGCCTAAAAAACAGATGCTTAAAATGGCTGAGGATTTAATTACTCTTATCAGGGGTTCCCAACCCCCTCCTGACAAGAGGCCCAGAGTGGAGGAAGATTCTCCCTCTTCTGATCAGGGCTCCATTTTTTCATGACACTCTGATGTAGAAGAGCAATCTTACTCCCCTTTTGAAGATTCTGATGCAGAGCAATCCATTCCTTCTGTATCTCCCCCTGAGGATTATTCTTTTGGGGAAACCTTGCACACTTTGAGGGAACACTTCCATTGGGAAGGCCAAGACTTTTCTGATTCCAAGAAAAGACTGAGGGAATTTCTTTTGTTACCTCAACACAGGCCTCTGGCGATACCTCCTGTCTTGGATGTACTTGATGATGTTTATTCGGAGGCTTGCCTTAACCCGGATTCCCTGCCCCCTGCCCCAGTCAAGCCTGATAGGTACTACAGAGTTCCTAACTCTCACCAATTTCTTTTCAAAAGCCATAATGCTGACCCTGAAACCATTTCTCAAGGCCCCAAGGGAATGAAGGCCTCTACTGCTAAGAATCCACTACCTTCCGAAAGAGAGTCAAGATCCTTAGAAAGGTGGGGAAAAAAGATATATACCTCGGCCACCCTCGCCATGAGGGCCTTAAATTGTCAGTTTCATATGCTTAAATACCAGCAGTTTTTGTTATCACAATTAAGAAATAAAATGTTTCAACCTGAACAACCAGATTTTAAGGAGTTGCAGGATATGATGCATAGTGCAGAACAAGTGGTGATGCCCTAGAGGCTTCAAGTAGAGCTGCAGTTACAGGATCAGTTATTCGTAGGCATGCATGGCTTAGGGAACAAATCTTGCCTGATCATGTGAAAGCTAAGTTGCTAGATGCTCCTTTACAAAAGGATGTGCTATTTGGTACAAATGCTGAAAAGATACTACGGAAAATGGAAGAAAAAGCCAAATCTATGCAAACTGTCAAAGCTTTTCTACAGGTTCAACCACCACATTTTAGCAGAAATTGGCCTTCTAAAAACTGGTCCTTTCCAGCCACGGACAGGCCCCAAAGAGGTAGATATAGGCACACAAGGGGCAGAGGTCAATCACAAGGAGCTTATAGAGGCAGGCAATGCTAAGCTCCAGCACCAAGAGGTGGCGAAAACGGTGCACAGCAATGCAGGAAAGAAACCCAATGACTTCCTCCTTTCCATGCCAAGCAAGTTTCAGCTGGCAGCACCCTTGGGAGGAAAGCTGGCATTATTTACAAGAAATTGGCATATGGTCACAACAGACAAATGGATCCTGGACGTTATAAACAGAGGCTACAGATTTCATTTTCACACTCTTCCAAAAATGAGAGGCATGCCAAACCTGCCACACAATCAAAGGGCAGAGGCACAACTACAAATTTCAAAGCTCATAGACATGAAAGCTATTCAAGAGGTACCTACTCATGAACAAGGTCAAGGTTTTTATTCCAGGCTATTTCTGGTACCAAGGAAAGGAACCGACTGGAGACCCATTTTGGACTTATCCATCCTAAACACATAATTACTCCTACCAAAGTTCAAGGTGCTCACATTACAGCAGCTTCTTCCCATGCTGGGCAAGGAGTTTTGGCTGGTAACATTGGATCTCAAGGAGGCATACCTGCATGTCCCAATCAGACAAAGCTGCAGAAGATACCTCAGATTTCTTGCAGGTTCAATCCACTATCAATTCTCTGCATTGCCCTTTGGCTTATCTACTGCACCCAGAGTATTCACGAAATGCCTGGCATCAGTAATTGCCTACTGCAGACTTCAAGGGATACAAATTTACCCTTATTTGGACGACTGCCTGATCCAAGCGGACAGCAAGCACATACTTCTGGAACATCTGGCTTATGCAACACGATTACTGAATGCTCTGGGACACACAATCAACAAAGAGAAATCCAGGCTAACACCAGCTCAGAAAACAACTTTCCTGGGTGCCAACTTGGACACAAACACCCAGATGGCCTATCTTACGCCAGAAAAGCAGAGGCAACTAACTCAGTATTTCAAAATGCTAGCAAATTGTACCAGGCTTACTGCAAGGAAAATCCTGCAGGCTCTGGGATTCATGGCATCTTGCATTCTTTTAATCCCATGTGCAAAGTTGCATATGAGGAAACTTCAATGGTACCTAAAAAATCTATGGTCTCAACACAGCCACAGTTTGGAAACAATAATACCAATAATTCCATGTTTGCAAAATGAATTTCTATGGTGGGCTCAAGCATGTCAAACAAACACAGGTCTCCCATTCTGCAAGCCTCAAGCAAATCAAATCATCACAACAGACGCCTCAGATTATGCCTGGGGGGCGCACATGACAGACAGGTGCATTCAGGGCAAATGGTCCCAAAAGGAAAAGCACCTTCACATCAATCAAAAAGAAATGCTAGCAGTAATAAATGCAATTACAGCTTTCAAGGACCTCCTGCATCCAGGTCAATTATTGATAAGAACAGACAACACCACAGTTATGTGGTACATAAACAAACAAGGAGGAACACATTCATACCCCCTGTGCAGACTAGCCATGACACTTTGGAACTTGGCTCTGGAATGGCAAATCGAACTTCAAGCACAGTACTTGCCAGGTTTGGAAAATATGCTGGCAGACAATCTAAGCAGAAATATGACAGATCCACACGAATGGAGATTGCATCCTCAAGTGTTTACAAAGATAATCCAAGTGTGGGGGAGGCCAGACATAGATCTCTTCACCTCCCACAGGAATCATCAATTGGAAAAGTTTTGTTCAAGGACCTCTCATCCAAAGGCCTGGAGAGTGGACGCCCTTTCTTTCAGTTGGACAGCATGGACAGTTTACGCTTTTCCACCTCTGCCTCTTCTGCCCAAGGTGCTCTTGAAAGCAAGAGCAGAGAGACCAAAGATGATACTGATTGCTCCAGACTGGCCAAGACAACACTGGTACCCACTCCTGAGGAGCCTAACACATACTCCTCCCTGGTCCCTACACCTAATGCCTCTTCTGCTGACTCAGCACAACTACAAAACTCTTCACAGTCAGCTGAAAACACTCAATCTCGCTGCATGGAAAATTCCTTAACTCCTCAACAGACCTTACTCCCCAAAGAGGTACAGGATGTCATTTTGGAGGCCAGAAGGCCATCTACTAGAAAGGCTTACTCAGCAAAATGGAAACGGTTTTGCTCTTGGAATGAGTAAAAAGGCCAGGACCCTACAAAACTAAATTTGCCTCAGGTATTACAGTATCTAGCTGAGCTGCTGAAAAGTGGACTTTCATTTGCCTCCATAAAAATCCATGCCTCAGCCATTTCTGCAGAATTCAACACGGATCCACCCTTATTCTCTCACCCACTCTTAAGACAGTTCCTCAGAGGGGCTAAGAATATAAGACCACCAAGGAAACAACCAGTGCCAGCCTGGGATCTTAATTATATTCTAGAAAAATTAACATTGCCTCCATTTGAACCAGCTGCCTCAGCAGATTTGCAACATTTGTCCTGGAAGACAGCCTTCCTTCTGGCCATTACCTCAGCTCGTAGGGTTTCGGAACTACAAGCCCTCATGGCTGTGCAGCCCTTTCTCATCTTCCATCAGGACAGGGTTTCCTTCGAACCAACCCATCATTTATGCCTAAAGTGGTATCCAGGGTAGCTTTAAATCAAGCCATACACTTGCCTACCTTTTACCCCAATCCTCAAAACAAAGGGGAAAGGCTGCTACACTCTTTAGACATCCATAGACAGCTACGTTATTATTTGGACAGAACAAAGCCTTTTAGGAAATCAGAACAACTTTTTGTGTCCTATGCTGTAGGAGCTCAAGGGAAGCCAGTGACCAAACAGATAATTTCAAAATGGATAGGCCACTGCATACGGTTTTGTTACTCCTATCATGGAAAATCTGTCCCTACGGGCATCAGATCCCACTCCACCAGGGCCACAGCTACCTCTACAGCCTTCCTCAGAGGAGTTCCTACCAAAGATATTTTGGAGGCAGCCACTTGGAGTTCTGTACATACCTTCACAAGAAACTACCACCTGCCTTTATATTCCAAAACTAGAGCAGGCTTTGCTACTGCTGTTTTGCAGGGCATTCTGGCTCATCCCAGTTTTACCTAGTGCCTACCACCCTGTGTGTAGCGTTGGGATTCTACCCATATGTTATTACTGCAGCTGTATGCACGATGAACATAGTACAGTTTTGTACCTACCATAAATGTAGATGTTCGAGTGCTAATACAGCTGCAGTACAGATTTCCCTCCCTCCTTGCCCTCTTGGTAAAGGCTTAGTACCTAACCCTTCTTCATACAAACTGTTTGGGTTATCCTTCTATGGTATATTTGCTTGCAACTACTGTTTTTTGATTACATTGCATTACATGTATATAAATATAATTTATGTATTGCCTTCCTACTGGGGGCACCTGACATCTGGGGCAAGAAAGACTGAAGAAAATGGCGTCAGCTGTGTCTTATATACTCCTGCCTCTCTGACGTCAGGAAAAGAAGCAACAACAACCGACGCCAGACCTAGACTTTGGAATTCGGCCGACCGAGGGACCGCCTGACGGCAGAGAACCCATATGTTATTACTGCAGCTGTATTAGCACTCGAACATCTACATTTATGATAGGGACAAAACTGTACTTTCTTGCCTGTGTCTTTCCTTTTGTTATGACAGATGCACTGCTGGTGCATGCCAGCGTCTGTCTCTATGTTATGGCAGAGGTGGTGCTGGTTCATGCCAGTGTTTGTCCCTATGTTATGACAGATGCACTGCTGGTTCATGCCGGTGTCTGTCCCTATGTTATGACAGATGCACTGTTGGTTCTTGCCTGTGTCTTGCCTTTTGTTATGACAGATGCACTGCTGGTTCATGCCAGTGTCTGTCCCTATGTTGTGGCAGAGGTGGTGCTGGTTCATGCCAGTGTCTGTCCCTATGTTATGACAGAGGTGGTGCTGGTTCATGCTGGTGCCTGTCCCTATGTTATGACAGAGGTGGTGCTGGTTCATGCCGGTGTCTGTCCCTGTGTTATGACAGAGGTGATGCTGAGCCGTGCCGGTGTCTGTTCCTGTGTTATGACAGAAGTGGTGCTGGCTCATACTAGTGTCTGTTCCTTTGATCTACCTCTACCCTCTTAATTGTTACAGAAGACATAGATTGGTATATGCTTCCTATAATCATGGCTTCCTATAATTCTTGATGACACCTTAACTGTTAAGCACTAAGTCTTAGATGGTACAGAGGCATCTTATTCCCAGCTTAGGAATATTGCCAGTATTGAGAATTTTATTCTATCTTCAGAAATAGTGGTTATTCATGCACCAGTACCTTGCTATTGTAATTATTGCAATGCCTTATACCTTGAACTTGTGAATGAACACAATCCGGTGCAAAATTCTGCAGCAAGCCCTTTAGGTTTTGCACCTTGCTCTTGTCATATAATGCCTATTTTATGCATTTTCCACTTATTACCACTTGTTACTAGGTCTTTATAAAAGATTTTTTCAGTTACTTTTCAAAGTCCTTTACATCTGGAGTTCTGATTATGAAAGATATTCTGATACCCATTACTGGATCACCTAGGTCATTAGGCAGGATGCATTTAGTTGTTCCAAGGACCCCTCTTGTAACATCTAGTATACTATTATTTGCCCATCTTGGTTCAATTCTTGGAATTAGCTCTCTTTCCTAATATGGGCTGGCTATACTAATGTCTGCTTCAGGAGGTCCCTTAAATATCATCATTTTTAGGATGCTCTGTCTTCATCCACTAAAGGATTCTGTTTTAACTTTTCATAATTATTTTACAGTTAATTCTATTGTCTCACCCATATCACAATCATGTCAACGACATCATGAACATACAATAACATTCATGCTCTATAACATAAAAAAATCCATGCTGCACTTTTAACCTGGCACACAAACATTATTGTTGTATATGCTAGGCATCACAGATGTTTAATACAATGCTGCACTTTTAACCTGGCACACAAACATTATTGTTGTACATGCTAGGCATCACAGATGTTTAATACAATGCTGCACTTTTAACCTGGCACACAAACATTATTGTTGTACATGCTAGGCATCACAGATGTTTAATACAATGCTGCACTTTTAACCTGGCACACAAACATTATTGTTGTACATGCTAGGCATCACAGATGTTTAATACAATGCTGCACTTTTAACCTGGCACACAAACATTATTGTTATACATGCTAGGCATCACAGATGTTTAATACAATGCTGCACTTTTAACCTGGCACACAAACATTATTGTTGTACATGCTAGGCATCACAGATGTTTAATACAATGCTGCACTTTTAACCTGGCACACAAACATTATTGTTGTACATGCTAGGCATCACAGATGTTTAATACAATGCTGCACTTTTAACCTGGCACACAAACATTATTGTTGTACATGCTAGGCATCACAGATGTTTAATACAATGCTGCACTTTTAACCTGGCACACAAACATTATTGTTGTACATGCTAGGCATCACAGATGTTTAATACAATGCTGCACTTTTAACCTGGCACACAAACATTATTGTTGTACATGCTAGGCATCACAGATGTTTAATACAATGCTGCACTTTTAACCTGGCACACAAACATTATTGTTGTACATGCTAGGCATCACAGATGTTTAATACAATGCTGCACTTTTAACCTGGCACACAAACATTATTGTTGTACATGCTAGGCATCACAGATGTTTAATACAATGCTGCACTTTTAACCTGGCACACAAACATTATTGTTGTACATGCTAGGCATCACAGATGTTTAATACAATGCTGCACTTTTAACCTGGCACACAAACATTATTGTTGTACATGCTAGGCATCACAGATGTTTAATACAATGCTGCACTTTTAACCTGGCACACAAACATTATTGTTATACATGCTAGGCATCACAGATGTTTAATACAATGCTGCGCTTTTAACCTGGCACACAAACATTATTGTTATACATGCTAGGCATCACAGATGTTTAATACAATGCTGCACTTAAGAAACATTTACAGACCTCTTAATGTTTAAACCATAAAATAACCCCAGGATCTGTAGCCCATGAAAGGATTCTATCTCTGAATAGCTGTTAGCACTTGATCAGAGTGTCATCTGTACATGCTGTAGTAATGGTGATGTCCTCTGCCTACGTCTTGTCATACCCCTTTGCTTGGGGTACAGTACTGTCTGTATGTATTATGTGGATCCTCTGCCTATGTCTCGTAATACCCCTTTGCTTGGGGTACAGTACTGTCTGTACTGTCTGTATGCATTATGTGGACCCTCTGCCTATGTCTTGTAATACCCCTTCGCTTGGGATACAGTACTGTCTGTATGTATTATGTGGATCCTCTGCCTATGTCATATCCCTTTGCTTGGGATACAGTACTGTCTGAATGTATTATGTGGACAGCAGTTCTTATAATGCTGTATATGTTTGTAATGCCCTGCATGGATTGATATCTGTACTTGGTGACTAGGCACAGTTTGTTAGCATTTCGATGGGCAGCACTGTTCTGGCTTTCAAAGCATCTCAGGCCATTATGCCACCAGCAGGTTGTACAGGGTATGGATTTATGCTATTCATTTTTTAAGACACAAGTGGACTAATGAATAAGGCATTGGCGTCCTAAGCCAGGAATTGTGGATTCAAGTCCCATCTTGGGTGACATAATCTTGATTCAAATAGAGCCTAGAGGGGAGTGGGTTTGGCATAATGGATGAGGCCTTTACCTCATAGACACAAGATACATGGTTTGATTCTGACCATGGGTTATTGGCTAGGCTTAAAATGGCCAATCAAGGCAGCTAGCCTCATATTCTGCTACGAACCTATGAATCTATGAAATTACATTCTAAAATGGCCTCTGCACTAGGCATCCTCCATGATGATCCTGTTCTGTTACACCATAGACCTTTCTAAAGCCTGCCTTTTGTTCACTTTATCATGAGTTCTGATTTGTTTACCTTATAAAGATATTACCCTTAAAAAGCAGTGCATGTACCTGACTTCTAGTTAGGCACCTTAGAGATCATATATATAAGAAAACCAGAAAATATTTACATTATCGTCCAGACCTGCTAAACGAATAATTTATAAAGCAAACCCTCTTGGGTCAATTTCACAGGGAGCATAAGTCTAAGAAGAGATGGTCCAAGTTGTGGGGACTAAGGAGAACCAGAGTACTGCAGTGAAACTCGACTCTTTCTAACCCTAAATTGAACAAAAAAAATTGTTCTTTTTACAGAGCAGCAACTGCAGACTCTTCGCCACTGTATCTTGCTCTTATGCAACAAATAAGTGAGTTTCAGCTATTGAGGTACATGAAGAAACAGAAGGGGTTTGTGAGAACATAGCCAGACAGAAGGTGGCAGGGTCTGGGTGGGAAGACGTCAAAAAAATGCAGTACTTCATTGAGGGTAACCATCACTTCCTTCACTTTTGTTTTACTTCTCATTTGGAATTTTGTCTGTTAGGACTCAGAGATCATGGGCACTTGACTGCATATCCAAGAAGTTGCTTACCTTAATGCTACCTTATTCTCTGCCCTCTACTATAGATCTTCATATGTAGTAGTACTATTTTTTAACAAATTGAAATTATTACTGGATATCTAAAACTTTGCCATGATAACATGCAAATACAAATCTAGTAACAGACCATTAGCCTAAGCAAGAAATTAGACTAATGTTCTAGTGTCTAGTGTAGTGAAGTGAACAAGACTAGGAGAATACAAGCTTGTTTAACTAAAGCCACCAAAAAGTATAATTAATTACAGCCCCTTCACCTCTCCAATGCTATGATTTTGGACTAATGCTATGATTTGCCACCCTTAGATTTAGCCTTCCTCCTCCTAGATTTATTGATTTTGTTCATAACATTATTCCTACTTAAAGGAGTTAACATTAAATAACTGAAATAACCCCCTAAAAAGACTCCCGGCACTACATATATGTGGAGATACTGTTTGAAGACCTGTTATTCTGAATAAATAAGAATGTGTTTCTCTTTTGGGCACTCTGTTGTGATTTTTTAAAGGCCTTTTCTATGATTTGTAATGCTTAGAGGTTGACAGGTATGCACTCACCTGTTATTAGGGCTGCACCAGTACCATGAAGGGGGCAGGGCTCTTGACTTTTTATATCTAAGGCTAGCATGGCTGACTTAACTTACAATATTAATAAAATGTGCTTAAATTTAATTGGACATCTGCCTAGTATTTAAAGTAATTGTGTAAAAGCAACATTAACAAGGAGGACTTATAAAACTATGACACCAAGCTACTCAGTCTTCCAACAATTTTACCCCAGAAAGTGACTGGAAATTCTACGTCTTTGGTTTGATAAGGTCACGGTTTGTTGCAGGCACCTGGGTGCATACCTCTCAACTGTCCAGAATTTCACAGAATGTCCAGCTTCTGTTCCTTTTAATTTTTTTTTTTTTTTTGTGGCAAATCATTGAGGACTGAATTCACTAAATAATTAATGGAATTGGAGTTCCAGACTTCATATCCTTTAGAAAATGCATGGTAACACAATACCTTTTATTTGAGCAACTTTCTAAGTTTATAAGAGTAATATTTAACATTTGTCCCTATTTTTGGGGCTTTGCCACCCATTATTTTTGTCCAGATTTTTTTTGTGCTTAAAGATTGAGAGGTATGCCTGGGATGCAAAGCAAAATGATCAAAAACAACATGAAAAAATAGAAAAGTAGTCTAGAAATTAGCGCAGAGTGTTTGAATAACATTACTTATAAACATTAATGCATTCATGTCACTATCAAAGCAGCCAAAGACCTGAAGTATTTAATTAAAAGTCATTGAGAATCAATCAAGAATCAGTAAGGCATCTTATGGGATGGACGGACAGACAGACAGAAAGAGCACTTCTAGAAGGAACCAGAAGAATAATTCTTCTCATCTAGACAGAGAGCCAATGGATGTCAAATGATCAATAGGAACATTTGTTTCTTGTTCTACAACAGTATTGATTAGTAAACAGATTTATGGGAAAGTAGTCACAGAGACTGTTTAAAACACACTGCTATGAAAGCAGAAGTGATTGAAGACTAATGAGAAACTGATGCTTTCTTTGTGGCCTTGAAAGCCTGCCTAGTACCTGCCAAAATGCCTCGTATAGTCTTGTACAGGGTAGCTGAAATGTGACTGGAAATACTAACGGCTCCTAAAAGAAAGATCTGAACAGCAAGAGATCTCCGGCAATACCTGAAGTGGCACCTAAGACAAATTTATTTTTCTGAGCTACAGGCTGTGGTCATCTACAGCTTTACACTAAAAAAATATCTGAGGTCTCCTAATGCACAAAACATAGCCAAGTATCTCATCGTACAGAATGCAACAGTGAGGCATGACATCTGGAAATAAGAACATTGTGTCATTCATAGTTTGTGACGCATAAGAGCAAGTCGCAAAATGTAATGCCATTTCCCAGGACACCTTACTGTTGGAAGTGCATTGTAGACTGCCTCTCTCACAGACTGTAGTGGAGACCAGATATCATGCTGGCTTAGTTTTAGTACCATAGTACAGGAACATGCATGCCAGCATCAATTTAGGACCCATGAGTTTACTCTGAGGTCAGATCAAAGGAAGGAACACTGAAGAAAATAACACCAGTGCTTAACCAATGAGCACTGCACTTGTAAACCTCTGGAATCATCTTTTCAGAGAACAGTCTCTTCATTTTTGCAAGGCTAAAACCTAACTTGAGATGAAGTGAACAAGACTATGACTCACAGTTTTACCAGAAAACCCCATTATTCAGCCTGCTCTTTGACTCAACATGGGGCAGCTGAGTGAGGCACTGAATACAAGGGCTACACAAACATATTTATTTATTTTTATTTTTATTTTACATTTGTTGACCGGGATAGTCCGACTGGATGCATGTCCATTTTCAGCGGAGGCCCGGGGAGAAAAGCTCCAAGGGTAAGCAGATACAGCATTACATAATACCAGCATTACATATTACAAACAGACTATTTACAGAGATTACATAAGCAAGCAAGTTAAACAAGTTCCACAGGTTACAGTTAATCCTGAGCACAAGTCAGGATTAAATTAAATTACACAGTAAACTGGTTAACAGGTTTTTACACATTCTAGAGAGAGTTAGCCAGGCTTGATACATTGACATAGCCAGTTAAGTGACAAATGTTGTTTGAGTCTAGTTTTAAATTGACCTAAGGTGGAAAGTAAGGTAATATCAGCTGGAAGAGAGTTCCAGGATCTACTTACAGAGTTTGCAAAGAGAGAATCACCGGCTGTGTTATTAATTTTGCTAGTCTGAATTAGTAGTTTGTTAGAGGATCAAAAGCGGTCCAGGATTGTTATAGGGGTGATAATATTTTTAAGTGCATGAGTATTGTCCGGATTATAGAGGATTTTATAGGCCATAATCAGTTGGTTATACTGGATTAGGCTGGGTAGTTCAAGCCAACCAAGCTGATTTAGATTGATGCAATGATGTGTCCTAAAAGGCAGCCCAGTGGCAAACCTGGCAATGTGGTTGTAGCAAATTGAGAGTTTGTTAAGGACAGTCTTGTTTAAATTCGAGAGTAGAGGGGATGTATACAGAAGGGTTGAAAGAAGGTGAGAGTGAGCTATGGCAATTTTAGCTGGAGGAGTTAGGAAGGCTTTTATTCTGTAAAGTGACCCTAGTTTTTTTATTGATGGTTTTGATAGTTTGGTTAACATGTAGGTCAAATTTTAGATTATTGTCTATGATGACACCTAATAGTTTTGTAGATGGGTCAGGGGAGATTATTGTGCCATCATTTGATTTTATGGTAAAGGTGAAAGCAGTAGATCTATGTGTTGGTGAAAATAACAGCATTTTAGTTTTTTTGGGATTTAGGATCAGACGATGTTCAAAAAGCCAGTTTTATATTGTATTAAAGGTGGTCTGGGTAGCTGACCATAACTCTACTGGAGATGTGGCTGAGCAAATCAGAGTAGAGTCATCAGCATATTGGATACAGCTGACTTTTGGGATGACAGTATAAAGGTCGTTAATGAAGATGGAGAACAGCAAGGGCCCTAGTATAGAGCCTTGTGGTACTCGAGGTGTTAGGTAGAAGGTTAGAGAGTTTGTTCTGCCAGAGGACAGCCTGCTGTTGACCATTCAGGTAGGATTGAAACCATTGGAGGGCTCCAGTATCTAGACAGAATGCTTGCAGGGTGTGGATTAAAAGTTGGTGATCAACCATATCGAATGCCTTGGAAAGACCCAAAAAGAGGGCTGAGGATATATAATTATTGTTGCGATTATGGTTTATGGTGTTAGTAAAGGCTAGGAGGGCTGAAGTAGTGCTGTGATGAGGATGGAAGCCATGCTGAGTGTCTGCCATAAGGCGATTTTGGATTAGGTGGTGCATGAGTTGTCTATGAATACATTTTTCCATAATCTTTGCAAGTAGAGAGAGTATAGCTATTGGCCTATAATTGAAGAATTCAGTAGAGTTGCCTCCTTTGCGAAGTGGGATTACATAGGATATTTTCCAGATGGTGGGAATTTTAGCTTCTACTATGGTTCATATAATAACATTTAACCCAGAAAGTGACTGGGATGACAGTCCATCTGTTTGGTGTGGCAAGGTCACAGTTTGTTTCACACATAACTACTTAACCCCATGTTGCCGGTAATATAGAGGATTATGATTGGGTCTCCAATCAGAACCAACTTATTATATGTTTAAAGCACAGATGCCAAGAAATTCACATTGAGAGTGAAGTTTGAGAGGTGAATTTCTTAGCATCTGTGTTGAGAACGTATAATAAAGGTTATGATTGGTGAAATCCATCATAATTCTTTGTAGTATGTGGAGTTTTATAAACAAAGTGCAGGATCAGAATGTGTTTTACTGGCTTTCAAAGCATTTGTAAGACAGTAAAACACAGTGCCAACAGTCAGTAGGCAGAAACAAAGTATTCTTTTGAAGAACCAGTGCCTTTTTTCTGCCATATATTTTATGTATAATTGTGGCAGAGCAAAGTATCTAACATCTTTTAAAAGTGTTTCTCCTGCTGTTCTTCTTTGCTATCCAACACTATCAGATATTAATCCGTAGTGCTAAACATGAAGCACTTATGGGTGCTTAACAACATCTTATTAAACACCTTTTTGATGACAGAAAGGTGTTTACCAGAATGTCATTTCCCTGATATCAGAGCATGCTCTAGAAACAGTTTATCCTGTCCTTAACAGTATCTGCTTCATTTTTGTTTCATTAATATAACCTATTTTGTTAGGGTTTATCGACTCCTTAACAGTATTGACGTCACTTCATTTTTTTGTTTATTCTGTTTTGCCATCAAGATCCCAATATTTTCAGAGTTTATCTGTTATAACCAAATTCTGTCAATTTCAAACAGGATATGTTTAAACATTTGAGGTTCTACCACGTAAAAAACATGTTCTACAAAGCAAAACCTGGTTCTACCAGAGATAACAAAGTCATATAACACAGAATTTAAAACTTTCTATCACATAAAAACATACACAGTGAAATATTATAGTGAGTCCTGCACAGGATTCTCTCAGCACTTAAAATGCTTTCAGCATTTATAATTTGTTATCTAACGGTTCTTCATGCATATTCCACAAACATACACAATAAAATAAAAGCCTTTTTGTAGTTAAAGCAGAAGGAGGAGGAATAGGGCTATATGTTATAGTGCCATCAGATTACCCATTAGCTATTGTAAAACAGGACTGAAATAGATATAGCAATATATTATAAAAGCCAGGAATGATATATTGCATGTATCATTCCTGACAGCTTCATCTTTTTAAATTTAGTTGCAGCCCAAAGGTTTAACCTTTGAACTGTGCCCTGCTACAGCAATAGTAAATGTTATGCTGCTGCTGTTGACTCTAACACTATTAGAGTCTCTTTCTAAATGAGTGGCAGTCAAGAAACAGATTATTTTAGCTGCTATTGTAGCAAACAGCCAAGTGTGTGGTCAAAAGTTTAAAGAAGAAAATTAATTTAATCCTTATAATATGGGAGACAAAGTGCCATACTGCATCAGAAAACATGCAGTTTATCTTTATCACGGCCAGGTTCTCAATCACCTATTGCAGTCTATCATTTATTTGATTTCTTGCTTGCTTGCTTGTTTAGTAACTTGTGGTTATCTGAAAGGTACATGGAAAGGGGACTAGTTTTAGGCATGACTTTAGAGAAAATGTACAAAGTAGGACTAGTGGATGATGCAATGACCTTGAAATCAGAACATTAGGGAAAATCAGATTCATACAAAAAATAAAAAATAATAAAAAAAAAAACACAGTGAACCATATAATTAATAGAAAAATGTAGGAAAACAGAAACATGCAATTATTGTTTTTGTAACGAAGCAGCAAAGATGTGAAGTGTAAAAAGGGAAGTAGAATTATAGAATCAAAACCATTTCATACACACACACACACACACACACAGACACACACACACACACACACACACACACACACACACACACACACACACATTCAGATGCAGATGCACACACACACACGCAGACACACAACCACACACACACACACACACACACACACACACACACACACACACACACACATTGCTTCTTCCTATCAAATCTTATGTTCCCTTATTTGGGTTTAGAACTTTCTAGTTATCTAAGCAGCTCTGCTTGAGGGGATATTGTTTAGATTAAAAATCATATCCCAACATGAATTGAAAGGGTCAGAACTTATTTTCCTAATGCAAAGGGGGATTTGAGTAAAGGACTGTACTAAATGAATTTTTCTCAGTGCTGCTGACTCATTCGAAGATTACCGTCTGGAGACTCTTCGTGTACTGAGATTCTTCTTTACAATTTCAGAGTGCAGCTGTTCAAACCAGTCTATGTTTTGCTTTTGGAGTGTATTTTTATAAAGACTAGAACACCTACTATATGGTCATAAAAGTCAGAAAGAAAAAATTACAGCCGTCTTCAGTTAAATGTAAAGTTAGAATTAGTGTTTTTCGTACACCATCTCTTTATTCATAACCTTTACATTTATAGGTTCATGGGCAAGTACTATGCAATTATTCTACAGATCATTGCAAGCCTAGCAAATAAACTATATTCAGAGTTCCTTCCAACCTCAAGGAGTGTAACAAAAATAGAATGGATGAGAATTTAAGGCTGTCCACCCAATTATCACACCATCTCTTTGTTCATAACCTTTACATTTATAGGTTCATGGGCAAGTACTAGACAATTATTCTACAGACCATTGCAAGCCTAGCCAATAAACCATATTCAGAGTTCATTCCAACCTCAAGGAGTGTAACAAAAAATAAAATGGATGAGAATTTAAGGCTGTCCATCTAATTATCTGGGCTTACCTTAAAGACAACAGGGGTACTACTCTACTTGACATACAGTGAAAGTTTGCTCCAGGCGAGGAATGCATAGAGACATGAATCTACAATACCAAAATGTTTTAGTTATTTGCTGATGAAGGTTTAGTTCCCTCAACCAGGTATTTGAAGATCCATTTGTTCTGCAAAGGAATAAGACATCAAAGAGGGCCAGACCTTTCATGGGTCAAAAGGCAAGGGACAGATCACCATGAAACAGTCTGTAAGAGAATGAGTACAAAGAGAGGGCAGCCAGTCTGTCTAGGTAACATAGGGCATTGAGGCCACTGGTCATTTTAGTAAGACATTTCTAATGTATCTCTCAATAAGTGATATGTTTAGAAAATATATACCAAAAGTAGCATTATTTTCTATAACTGGTCTAATGAGAGATAAAAAAGGGGAATTGAGACATATGAATTCAGAGGAGATACCACTGATAATTACATGAGACAGACAGAAGACCTTCTAAACTCATCTAAAGAGATGTTGATCAAAAGTTAAGGAATTATCATAAGGTTGCCTACATCTCTTATGACGGTTTCGGAATGAAGTGGTGTGTTAGCTATACAGTAAGGCAATGAAATGTTTTGTTTAATAAAATGAACTATACTACATTTTCACATTTGATTAAAGACAATTGTCCTTGCATCAGTTGTAAACAACAACTTATCCATGTTGAAACAACTGTGAGTCATTGGAAGGTCAAATAACAATATTCATTTTAGTTACCTGCAAACTTAGATAACCATACATCAGGAGTATTGGTTTAACGGTATGAGAAAACAGATGCTTAGTATTAAAAGGGGCTGCCACGGAGCCCTGTAGCATACCGTTGGCAACATTCTTGCTTTTGGAAGTAACACCTCTGATTCTAACAACATTGGTTCTGTCAAACATCCAATTAGCTGTTGACCACCCAATATACTGATTTACATTCAGCTATACAAGTCTGTCAATAATACCTGCACTATAATAGTTTCAAATGCCTTCTTGGCCAGGTGCAGACATGTGGCATGTAATTAACAACACTAGCTACTGCTTTGATGATTCTTTCAAAGAAATTAACAAGGTTAAACAGGAAGAACCTGACTTTGACAAAGCCAATTTAATGAATACAGCAAAGAGATTTTCAATGTCCATATTAATAATGTCTGAGATATATATATATATATATATATATATATATATATATATATATATATATATATATATATATATATGAGATTAATGACACTAATGGATCCATCGTCACCAAGGTCTGTGTTTGGGCCTTCCTTTGGTAACATCTTTACAATGCCTGTTTTCCAGGCTTCATGAGTAAAACCAGTGGTGATGCTTAAATTAAAGAGGTTAAGCGGTGGTTTAGATAGGCTATATATGGCATTGATAGTCTGGCATGTTATCATGGCCCATAGATAAGGTGTTCTTATCTTCTGAAAGGGCTGGGAGTACTTCTATGATAGTACTTATAGTGATGGCTGGGACTGTGTGATCTGTGCATTAGATATAAATGTAAATGGTGAAAATTTGCAATAAAATTCTTAACTAGGATATTAGCTATTTACGATGGGTCAGAATGAGCAGAATTATTGTGGACTAGCTGTAAACACTGGCTGTTGTTAGTTTTTAGGTCCCTAAAATAGTAAGAGAAGGAAACCAGTTTGGTGGACCCCTGCAATAAACAGGCAATATAATAGAAGGAGGAAACTAGTTCAGAAAAAAAGCAAATCCCAAGAAGGAAAGACATCCCTGATCAGTACCAGTAAGAAACTAAGGTCCCTCATGAAATCATCCAAGGCTAACCTCGAAAGAAAAATAGCGATAGGCGTGGTTAGGATGCTGAACTGATAGCTGCACTTCATTTTAGCTCTCTTACCGCAACACAATTCCTGACACGAATTTTACAAAAAAATATTTAATTTGAAGAAATATTTATTACTAACTAATTTCTAATAACTTCGAGCATCTACAAGAAAACTTTCATTGTCAGAACTTGAATAATTCCTGTCAAATTAATTACTGGAAAATCAGCACCAATATCAGCTTCACAGCATGAGTCATCTAAGGAATTCAGCACAAGACTCTTCTCTCAAAAAAGATCTGCAATCTCTCATTACAAATATACAGGAACTTACAATAAAAATTGACAAGATGGACAATAAAATAGATACTTTTAAAAAAAAAGTGCTCACAATAACTAGAACAGCTTCAAGAAATGTTTACTCAGCAGAAAGGACAGATATCACTTATTGAACAGTCATTAAATGACATTGACATTAGAGTCCAAATAGAAGAACAACAGACTGAATTCTCACTTCAACAGAACACATATTTACTAGAAAAGCTTAATGATACAGAAAATCGAACAAGAATAAATAATATTAGAATATATGGTCTACCAGAAAAATCTGAAGGGGACAATATGATAAACATTCTTACCACCTGGATACCAGATGTAACAAAATTACCTGAAGCTCTTTCATATGGTATAGAACGTGCGCATAGATCACTAGCAGCTTCTGGAAATACTTCTTCTCCAATTAAGAACAAGCCGAGATCCATAATTGTGGGACTTTTTTCTACACAAGATAAAGATCTTATATTAAGAAATGCTTGGGCAAATTCTCCCATCAAATACAATGATTCATTAATAAGATTTGACAATGATTATTTGGCAAAGGTGGTTTCAAAAAGAAAAGAATATCTTCCAATAATAAAAACCTTGAAGAAGAAGCAATTGAAAATCCATCTTTTATTTCCAGCAAGACTGAGAGTTTTTCTACCAAATGGAATAAAAGTCTTCGAAACAGTAGATTCAGCAATAAAATACCTTACTAACAATAACATCCTAACACATGAAGAATCTATGGACTGGACAATTAGTACTCCAAAGAGAAATGCTGAAGTAAATAACTGGAAAACTGTTGAGCAAAAGAAAAAGAAACTAAAGGACAAATAACCTTGCATATGTTATATTCTGTAAAAGTTTAAATAATAATACAAACAACAAAAGAAAAGTTCTTTCTGTCTTCAAGTCACACTGAAACAGGCACTGTTTTCAATTATACTTTAAATGTTAAAGTTAGTATAAATGTAAATACATTTATCTCAAATCACATTAATATATTAAGCATAATTTAAAGATTACTTCATTTTTCATTATTATCTATCTATTATTTCCATATTCTTAATCAGAGTAATCAACACATAATAATGTTCTCAAATATGTTTTTATTTTTACTTTGTTTTCTTTGTTTTTCTTTCTTTTTTTTTCCTCAACATATAAAGTCTTCATTAACATATAATGCTTTAATCAGTATATGGTTATATTGCTTAATAGGTATAGTAATAGCTGTTATATACCTTATTATCAGTTACATCCCTGACAACATTTCTTTCTATAAGTTAAAAATGTCCCTGTTTGGGTAAACAGTAATGCTGGGCAGGACTGTGTTGTTTTTGAAATGAAGTATTTCAGTTTAGATATATCATAAGGCTACTTTAAATAGCCGTAAAAGGTGTTTTGTCTTTGACCCATTTGCACATACAGATATAGTACAGTGCAAAATATGTTGTGAGTGATATTTTGCGGCTATGAGCCGAGTGTGTTGTGGCTCCGAACATCCGGAGTTGAGAGATACTTTTAAGTAGCTTGGATATCCTGTTGTCTTTTCTCTTGTAAAGACATATGGCATAGCATGTTTAAAATGCAAAGTTTATTAGATGTGAACACTATATGGCAGACTAGAGTGCTTGCATGCACACTACATGATTTTTTCACGAAGGGAGAGAAGGAAAAAAACGAGAAAAACACATACCTTTTCCCGCTTGGTTCTCGAGACAATTTAACAGCCACGAATATTACTAGAAACTCGAGTTCCTTATTGCTTGACACATTTTCTTGTATACGTCAGCCCCTGACTCTATCTAACTTATGTCTAATCAGGAAATAAGCTTGGTTCATTTTTAAAGATATAGGAACCTAAATTCCTTCTACTGAAACGGAAATAATATATGTGGTTCATTTAAATATATACAGATCATTTTTTTAAACATGCTTTTATATTACATGACCTCCCTATTTAAGCTTTATTTATCGGAACAACATAGACTGTCTTCTGAGAGACAATCTTAAGAGAGAAACATGTAATCATAATTGATTTACAAATTACTAGACAATGCCATAAACTCATTTATCATTATATCTTTTTTTTTTAACATTAGGAGTTACAGATATATTAGCAAGTTTCCAGCTTGCTGCATAACCTAATATTATGATGGGATTTCTATTACTGAAAAGAAGCTCATAAACAACATTCCACAGCTGAAAGTTCCTTGACATGCCTGAACTAAAAATGCAGTGTGGTACAATTGTAGTTTGTACAGGAAATGCTTATTTTACTGCTGTACATGTGATTACAGTGACTGACTAATGCCATCTTTGCAATGCAAATGTATTTCTAATATATAAAAATATATATATATAACCGCAGATAACTTTCAAAGGCATGAAAAATATTTTCTGGCTTATTTGAATTGATTGCATGTTTTAAACTGCAGCTTCTATTTAATTGTTTCACTTAACTAAATAAATACCACATGAAGTCATTCCTGAATGCAAAGTGTTCAAAGTTGCTTGTTCATAATCAGGCCTAGTATATTTCTTTACCCTTTAGGGGCCTACTGGGTCAGTCTGTGTAAGTCTCAACTCAAGCCCCAACTTCTTATGTGCAGGGAGGAATACCAAGTAGGGGGTTCATAATATTAATACCAGGATAAATCATACTCTTGCAGTGCATGGATCACCATAGCTATCCTCTGATATCAGAGGAGAAACAAGCTTCTTAATCAACTTTCTGACTTAATAAAGGTATTACCCCATAATCTAAATACATTTTGTCTATTTACTGCAAAATGGGTTAGGAATTTTAACCTGCAACATTATCATACATAATAGTTTAAATCTTAGCAGCTTTCATTATTTTGATGTGTTCTCCAGTATACTTTTTAAATACTATAATGAGAAACTGCTGATGTTTAATTCTAAAATTTTATTCAGTCATAAGGTTAAATTAATGGTGTTAAGTAAGTCCAAATTTATATTCCCAACATTTATTGTCAGCAGATAAACTCACTAGTTAAGTGTCAGTCTAAGCTGTAAGAGTTAATATGTGATATACATAGATGTTTGCTATGAAAATGTGGTCAAGTGCACTGTAGTTTTACCTCTGTACTGCGTCTTTTTGATTATACAAAATCCCTCTGAAAGTTGATAAAAGTGTTAACAACAAAACACTCAATCAAGTAACAACATTATAAGTAGTCTCTTAGATAAGGGAGACGTCTAAATTTTGATCTTGTTGTCTCCAGCCATGGGAATTCTCTTTGAAAAGCTAAAAAATACAATCAGAGGAACATATTTAATGTCCAGTAAAGAAATATTAATATACTTGTACATTGTATTGCATTCCAGTTTATGTTAAACATGAAATATGATGTGGTTTCAGAACTATTCATGTTTTTATTCCAATGTGACTTTGCAAATACTACTCTAAACACTGGTTTCAGACTTGAGTAGTCTAAAAACACTTACACAACAAAGGTATTGTATTGTACAGTAATGACAGTAAATTGCTTACAACATATGTCTGCAATATACAGTTATAGATTTTAACATGAGAAAATGTTTATTAATACCCTAAACTATTTTGAAATGATACTACCTTAGTCTAAATGTTTGTACCTTTTTGAAACCTGATTAGAAATAAGTATTATTGAATTACAATAATATAAAGAGTAAGGAATATATTTATATATTTTAGCTGATTAGATTATCTTAATATATTATTCAATTATCTTTATAATTTATAATTAGGATAAGAGAAATTGATTCAAATATTATTTGTGATGGTAGAAAGTTTGTTTGGTTAGATTCACTAACCAAACAAGGAGGTATATTACCTCATAGTGATAGGGAATGTTTTTTAAGGTTAAGAATTACAAGTTTAGAAGTTCTTTTTTTTTTATTTTATCACTTTGGTGTCACTTAGAAACATGCAAAAAACATACAAGAAATACATTTTTGAATTCTTTATCCAAGATGGAACTAAGAATAAACAATATTTGCATAAACACATATAAAACAAACTCAAAACTAGGAAATGAAATGTTTATCCATAAATGTTAATGGTCTAAATAATAGTAATAAAAGGAGAAACCTATTCAAGTACATAAACTTACATAAACCCCAAATAGTCTTCTTACAAGAGACACACTTATTAGATAAAGATGGAAACAACTTAAATATTAATAATTACACAGTACTAACAAATTCTCAATACAAAACAAAAAAAGAGGAGTAGCTATATTACTTCGCAACTCAACTATAACACCTAAAATAATTACTACTCATCAAGATACATCAGGTATGTTTTGTCTAGCTTCAATAGAGTTAAATAAGAGAATCTATACATTAGTAAATCTATATTGGATTCCAGGACTAGGATTAAGAACAGTTAAACAGCACTTTGAAGAGATAATTCATTTAACTAAGGGTAGACTGATATTGGCAGGAGACTTCAACTGTATAATGAACAAAAAAGATACAGATTCTAAATCTAAAAGAAGAAAACAACCTATCTCTATAGCACTATTAAAATGTATAAATACATTATATTTAAAAGATATAAATGAATTTGCAGAACCAGACTCACTAATCTTCACATTTTATTCTCATAGATATAGAACTAACTCTAGAATTGATAGAATATATGTTGCCAATGACCTAATAACAAAAACTGACAAAGTCAAAATTATAATTTGTCCCTTATCTGATCATAATGCCATAGTCTTTGAGATAGAGCTTACACCTCTTCATTCAAATCCCATTACTAGGATACCTTCCTATATCACAAAATTGACAGAATTGAAAGAATTTTATGAAGAAACAATCAAAAAATTTCTAGAAATAAACTACACATAGGATATTTCATAAATATATGTCTGGGATACATTAAAGGCAGTTACATATGGGAAAATATTATTCTGGTGCAGAAATAAAAAGAAGTTATGGAATAAAGATATGCTAGACTTACAAAACAAAGCAGATGAATTGAAACTGGAAATACAAAAGGGCAATACTACTCAAGTTCAAGAACTTACACAAATCAATAAGAAGTATGCAGAATTGTTACATCATAAGATTATGATTAACTTAGAAAAGATAAAAATAAACTCATACTCTACTAATTCAGCACACCTGAGACACTTAACTAATAGAACAAAAAAAATAATCGAATCTAAGCAAATAAAAGAAATATTTATTCCTAACACTAACAAAAGAGTTATGGATCTAAATGATATTTTAGAAGCATTCAGACTTCAATTTAACATCGATAATTCCCTAAACACTCAAGATGCACCTACTAAGGATATAAAAAAATACTTAGAAAATAATATTCATATTAAATTAACACAAGAACAAATCGACATTATAAACAAACCAATCAATATGACAGAATTAAAATCACAAATTAAAAAGCTCAAGACAAATAAAGCACCTGGCCCATACAATATGCTACCAGAAATGTATAAATTAATACCCAATCAAGCCGTATCCTTACTATTAAAAGTATATGATATAGCCAAAAAAGATTTGAACATACCACCCTCTTGGAAATATTCATTAATATCTCCAATTATCAAACCAGATAAAGATGAGAAGCAGTGTTCCTCATATAGGCCAATATCATTACTCAACATAGACTGTAAGATGTTTATGGCTATATATGCAGATAGGATCAAACACTGTCTTCCTTTCTTAATTCACAAAGCTCAAACAGGCTTTATTAAAGGAAGAAACACTTCAGATAATATTAAAATAATACTAACATTAATAGACAATAGCAAACATAGAGTCCTAGATTTAAATGTAATCTCATTAGATATTAATAAAGCTTTGGATTCAGTTAACTGGAACTTTCTTTCACTAGTTTTAAAAGACTATAACTTTCCTTCTAATTTTAATAATCTTATCCAAATACTATATGAAAAATCTACTGCATGTGTTAAACTAGGATCACATAGATCAGGCCCTATAACAATCAAAAAGGGAACTAAACAAGGTTACCCTTTATCACCATTGTTATTTGCATTACTCATAGAACCCTTTGCAATCAAATCAGATTAAACAATAACATAAAGGGCATTTGTATTAATAACATGTTAAACCTTAAAATCCAACTCTTTGCTGATGACATACTCTTAACTCTCTCAGATGCCAGTGAGTCTTTGAATGCTCTATTTAACTCCCATGAATAAATTTCAAAATATTTCAGGTTTAAAATTTAATGAAAACAAAACTAAAATTATGCCCTGTAACTGTAAAAAAATATATATAAACAAAAGATTTTCCAAATATATAGTAACAGAAAATAAATTATTATATCTGGGAATAAATCTACTCAATGAATTAACAGATTCTTTAATATTTAACTATAATAAAATACTAGACAAAATAGAACAAACAATTGGTTACTGGAATAAATACATCTTTTCAACAGCAGACAGATTATATCTTATCAAAGTAATCATATTTCCCAAATTATTATACTTAATACAAAATATTTCATTGCCACCTCCCAAATATATTATTCAAAGATACAATAAACTAATTTTAAATTTTCTATGGTTTCCAAATAAACCCGTATAGCCTTAAATAAACATTTACCAGATTGGGAGGATGGTGGAATTAATTTACCGGATATTGATTTATATATTACCTCATCTGTTATTAAAAATATAACACTATGGTTAAATAATTCATACACACCTATATGGAAAAAAGCCCATGAGCAGATTTACATAGAATTTAATTACAATCATATACAAGACAACTTAACAGTAATATCATCACCCCTTATATGGATGTTAAAAGATATTTTTTTAGGGAAAAGGAACAATATCAATAAATTACAATCAAACTATATAGGCTCTACACTTTCAGTGTTCAAAACATATATAGACAAAATACCAAATATTAATTCTTGGATTTTTCTTATTTTCCCTATAGCTTTTACACCCAATATCGTCGCCTCACAGTTAGACGTTGCCCGTTCGATTCTCAGTTAGAGCATATTCTGTGTGGAGACATGCATGAATGGGCATTCCTTCATTGAAGGTTGTGCATTAGACCCCGCAAGCCAGCATGTAAAAGTCTACTGCCAATCATTAGCGGACCGGAGTTCCGCTGTGGCGACCCCTAACCGGGAAAAGCCGAAAGACACAAACAAACAATTCTAGCTAAATCCCAAATCTCTAAAATGAATATACTCAAGAAAGAATCATTACTCTTTTGGCATCAACTTATAAAGAAAGGGAAAATACTAACAAATGAACAGATAACTTACAATTATAATATAAATAAAGACTACTGGTTGCTTTTACAAAATCTAAGACATTTTCTTATAAATAAAGTAGAACAAATGCAACCTTCAGTTAGACATGAAGCTCCAAAACTCATTGAATACCTTATTCTTATCACAGAGCAACCTTATCAGGGTACAGGTTATTTGTCTAATATCTATAAAATTGTTAAAAAAACAAAAAATTATCATGAAAAATCACATTGGGATTATTATACTTTAATAAACAACCATCCTCCAATTGAAGATGAAAAAAGTAATATTCTAAAATCTTCCAAATTTTCTACATTATCAAAATACTGGCAATTATTCACTTGGAGATATCTACACAGAAGTCTCTATACACCACATAGGCTAGCCAAAATGTATTCTACTGAAGATCAATGTTGGAGATGCCATATCAAGATAAAAGCAGATTGGCAGCATGTTTTTTATGAATGTATATGTCTCAATATGTACTGGAAGTCTATTAACTATTTTTTCATACTGTTTATAATGATAATTTTCAATTAACAAAGTCTTTAATTTTATTCAACTCTCCTATTCCAAACCGTGTATCAAAAAAAGACACTAAAATCCTATGGTCACTATTGGCAATTTCACGTAAAATCATAACTATACACTGGAAAAATTAGGGTTCTCCTACATTCAAGGAATTTAAGAATTTAACATCATCAGTTAATCACATGGAAATATTAACAGTGAAGAACAGAACTAAAAGATCTACTTCTTACTATTACTCTTGGATGAAATTACTGGAAATACGTGAAAAGATTGACAAAGATATATCATCTTATGTTTCTAACTTTATATACTATAGAATTTCAATGTTATTTGCATAGACACCAATGTAAATAGTTATATATTGGTTTAAAGTTAGTAATGTTTTAGAATTCTAAATATGTTATTTATCTTTATTTCATGTAATGTTTCTTAAGACATCTTATTTGAAATAATAAAAAAATATTTAGTAAAAAAGAAGAAAGAAAAATAGCAAAGGATTCAAAAGATAACCACAAAGCAAAAGTGGCAACTCGCAGATATGCACTAAACTAGTGCAAAATAGCACAAAATATACTGAACCTACTGATATTGCCAATATCCTGGCAGAGTCAGTGCAAACTTCACCCACCTCTCACCTCCAAAACGGCCCACAACAATACCAGAAAAGTGTAGTGTCCCAAAAATCACAGATGCACAGGTGAAAATAGCCCTTTCAAAAGCCAAAAACACAGTGTCAGTGGGACCAGATGGTGTCCCAGACTGCGTCTTGCATGAACTACAGAACAAACTAACCCCCCCACCTAAACACACTGTTCAACCTCAGCCTCACCACAGGCTACGTGCCCATAGAATGGTGCACAGCAACAGTTATTCCTCTCCACAAAGGAGGGGCCACAACTGACCCTGGTAACTATCGCCCCATAAGCTTGACTAGCCTGGCCTGCAAGGCTATGGAGTGCATCATCATGGAACACATTAACAAAGACATTGGGAACCTCCAAACATTTGACCTGTCCCAGTTTGGCTTTGTTAAGGGCAGATCAAGGCTAGTAAACCTGGTTGACTTCTTCAAGACAGTCACCAAGGCCATAGACAAGGGAAAGGTGGTCCACACAGCCTACCTTGACCTCTGCAAGGCTTTTGACACCATTTCCCACTCAGGTATTGCAGAAAAACTCACCAGCCTGAACATAAACCCCTACATCATGAGATGGGTTGCCAACTGGCTTAGAGACGGAACTCACACAGTAAGAATAGTGGGCTCCAAGTCTGACTCTAAACCAGTCACAAGTGGTGTCCTGCAAGGCTCGGTCCTGGGACCCCCTACTGTTTGGCATATACTTCTCAGAAGTGCAGGCAAACACAGGAGGACTATGGCTAACCAAGTTCACCGATAACTGAAAACTGGGAGCCATAATTGACTCTCCGGCTGACACGGACATCCTCCAAAAGGGCCTTACTGAGACAGACACCTGGTGTCAAAGTCATGGCCTCAAGCTAAATGCCAAAAAATGCATAGTCATCCCATTTGGGAAAAACAAAACACCCACAAATTACCACATAGGTGGCAACCCCCTTAATACAGAAGAGGTAATAAGACATCTGGGGACCCAGGTAGATAGGAATCTCTCATTTGACAATCATATTGCCAAAGTAGTTAGGAAATCCTTCTGTGTGGCCCATCTAATTACTAAAGGGTTCACATCTAGAAATAAAGAGGTTATAGTGCCCCTCCACTTGTCACTCATTAGACCCATCATAGAGTACAATGGCCCATTTGGGATGTACCTCACAAGACACTTCCAACAGCTGGAAAGACCACAAAAGTACCTCATCAAGAGGATTACCGGCCTCAAACATATGTCCTATGCAGCCCAACTGAAAAAACTCCAGCTGTACTCAGTGGCATATCGCTTACTCAGAGGTGATCTCTGCCTGACTTACAAAGCCATGTCCAACTCAGAATTGATGGACATGCTCCACCTAAAGAAATCCAAGTCACTGTGAGACACGAGCTCTAGTGAGCTAAACTTCACCACAACAATAAATAGAACATGCTGGAGGGATAGATTCCCCATCAAAGAGACTCCCCATGTTTTGGAACAAAATTCCAAATTACATCAGGCAGAGCCCTTCACTAACACTCTTCAAGAGAAACCTTGATGAGTGGATGAGTAACAGAAAATACACCCCTGGGATCACTTCGTTGGCTCTGCTTGACAGAGGATCAGTTAATTAATCAATGAGGCGGTGAAACCCGACACACTCTGGCTAGGCTTATAAATGCCCTCGGACAGATAGCCTAGTACCTACCTATGAACCTATGAACCTAAGAGAGTTTTTATTTTTGGCTTTAGTGGCTATTTTAACTCATATTTTAACTCATTACATCCAAGTGATGCCTCCAGGTGCCTCTGTAGTTAACTCCTACTGACACCTCTAGTTGTCAAATATTGCTTGGTCATATTTGCATCAATAATTCTAAAATCATGCTATGTATTCATCTTAAAGCTTACAAATTGGAAAACTCAACTGCATTAATATCTGACCTCTGTCTAGTGCAGGCAAAGAAACAGAAATGACTGGTATTTGATTTAATAATAACTTCATTCTTAAGACAAAGTGCCTCATGTTACCTAGATTTAATATCTGCAGTTTTCACTCTGTTTAAGGTATAAGGGTAGCATTCTCGATCTCCCCTGTTACTATAATTTTACTTTAAAATAAGTGTTTGTTTTACTGATTCAATATATATTTAATTGATAAGTTACAGTGACTCAGTCTGACCTGGATGTATTATATAATGTCAAGCTATCTAGTGTTATTAAAACCAAGTACTATTTCAAGCTGTTGAGATAAGTCTTAATCTAGCATTGACCTACCTACTTACTAAGAAATAGATAGTCTGTAACTTCACTAGTTTGTGTCAATAATTACTGTGTAGTTGATTATATGGTCTTAATTGTTTTAGTATCCTACTAAAGACAGTGTTTTTTAATTTTATTTCTACTCTACCTGTTTTTTTCCTCTTCCTATCCTAAAGTACCCAGCTCTCCAGCCTCCATATCCTGTCCCTGGATATAGAAATCTTCTGGCCTGGTGACTAAGGAACCATTAAAACCTGCTGTTTCCTCATAATGCATCAGATCCCTCAACTCTATTTTTAAAAGAAAGTGAGAATGCATGTTGTTTTACTACACTGGGCAGTAATGTTTACATTTATAAGCATTTAATTCTAGGTGGCTCTAAGGTCGCTCCCCAGCCAGGACAGCCAGCAGTCATATTCCTTACTACCCTATAGCCAGCAAACCTCTCCTCTGTAATACTATAACCCTCCTTTTAACTGCTAGCCTCTCTCACCTCTATCCCAGACCAATCTTCTCCCTCTCAAACTCTCCTGCTGTTATATTGTTTTTGTCCACTAGGTGATACTTTTACCTAGTCCTACCTTCCTCACACCTATTCTATGAATTCATAGCCTAACCATTTCACAGCTCCAGGTCTTAGTACTGGCTGTTAATTATTGTCCACTTTTTTCTTACTTCTAGTTTTAGCACCCACCTATCCCCCTACTACCCCCCACCACTTTTCCTAAACTCTATACCCACTCACAACGTTACTTACCTTGCATACACTGCATTTCACTGATTGTTCTTTTGGCTGCTTCTTCCTTCTCTTGTCTCGACTTAAAATTATTCTCAAATCTCTTTCTCTTGATCCACAGGCTGTAAAATGGTTCAGTTTCTACCTTATTAATAGGCAGCAAGCTGTGCTCTGGGAGAATAATGTATCTTCCCACTTACCAGTCACCTTAGGTGTCCCTCAGGGCTCCATTTTAGGCCCTCTCCTATTCTCAATTTTCATCAATGATCTTCACTTAGCAATTCCTCATGCTACTTGTATACAATATGCAGACGACTCTACAATTATATGCTCAGCAAAATGCTCATCTGAACTGCAATCCATAACTCAAAAAGTGTTTAACTTAGTAGAAACATGGTTTCTTCAACGTTGCCTCCTCTTGAATCCAAAAAAAAAAAAAACAAAGCTCCTTCTCTTTACTCCAACCCGTAAGTCCACCCCAATAGATTTCTCAGTCACGTCTAACAATGGTACACTCATATCACCTGATTTAACAACCAAACTCCTACGAGTTACAATTGACAACAACCTCAACTTTGATACTCATATTAACAACACAGTAAAAACAGTCAACAAAGAAAGGACTCCCTCTATAGGATCAAACCCTTCCTTACTCCATTAGCTAGATCTACTATTGCCCACTCCCATCTAATCTCAACACTTCTCTATGCCTCTCCTATTTATACTAATCTGTCTAAAAATAATCTTCAAAAACTGGCTAAATCATACAATAATATTGCCAGATTTGCCACTGGAAAACCCTTCAGAACCCACGACTGTCAGAATCTAAAACAACTAGGTTGGCTGGACCTTCAGAATCAGCTTAATTTTAACCAACTTACAATTGCCCATAAGACCCTTTACCATCCTCATAATACTCCAATACTATCCAGCCTGATCACCCCCTATCAAAACCTTAACACCTTATTCTCTTCAAATAAATTACTAGTTTGCACAAGTAAATCCAATAACATGGCAGGTGACTCTCTCGTCTCACAGTTGGGAAAAACTGGAACCTTCTACCTAGTGAATTTACATCACTATCCTCCCTAACACTTTTCAAACAAAAACTTAAAATTCACCTTAAAACACACTGGCTTTTCTCTTGTTGTAACCCTGACTAACCTTTAACTGATTTTTATTAACACTTTTACTTCTACTACCTTTCTTTGACTAAGTTTATTTTCCCTTATTACCAGAGAAATCAGGAACTGTAAATTAAGTAACCATCGATAAGATTACTTCTTCAGAATTTATTTATCTTATGTGATCTCCTAAATTGTATTGTCATATTAAATGAATGGTAACAATGTATACAAATATGTACTTTGCTTATATTATTGTAACCTTTATTAGTGTTTCAACTGTTTTGATTTTTTTCTTTGGAGCTTTTCTCCCCGACCCCTACTGAAAATGGACATGTATCCAGTTAGACTAGCCCAGTCAACAAATATAAAATAAAATAAAATAAAAATAAATAAATAAAATAAACTGTTGTTTTTATGATATTAAATTATATAGATATACTTTTCACATTTTTTAAATATCTCAGCAACAAGATAACACAGACGGAACTCCTTACCCTCACATGAAATCTCTTAGCTAGATGAATAAAATGCTGCTGATACTATGTGTGTAACTTGAGTGCTTGCTGAGATATTGCAAGATGTTTATAAAATATTACAAACATAATAGTAACTGTGTTTACTGTGACTTATAAAATTCAGTTTAAGACCTAGAACCTAAAGAATACTGCCACTATAAAATAGTTTTCTTGAAGGATTGGGCATTTATATTTCTTTCATAACCCCTATGGTTCCAGAGATATGAACATTTGTTTGAAATATGAGGACATAATTTGATTCTGTCAGAAGGCTTAGGCTCCACCCATTGGAAGTTACAGTACAAACTTCCATTGCTCCGTTGGAGTGAATAAGTTAAGTAATATTCAGCTGTGAGCTTTCTAAAGGTAGCGTTAGACTAGGCATGTCCAACCTGCGGCCCGCGGGCTGCATGTGGCCCTCAGAGCTCTTCCGTGCAGCCCCCAACCTCTAACTGCAACATTGATGTACACATGCCCCAAAACACTTTTTTTGTTTTGTGTTTTTCACACCCGTGACCTATAACTGTCAGTGTGCGCATGCGCCAATGCACCCCGCTAGTTTTGATTTTTTTGTGCCAAAGAAGGATCTGTGTGTTCCCGCCATTATTTCATGCCAAATAATCAGTGTGTGTGTGTTCTCGCTAAAGAGGGATTTGTGTATAGATCTGCTGCCATTGCCTTTGAAAGGGACAACACTTACCTATGTTAATAGGTATGTACGGAGTGAGTACATGCATGAAAGCAGAATGTTTGTGCATGTGAAAGTAGAAGAAGAGTGTGTGTGTGCATTTGTGTGTGTGTGTGTGTGTGTGTGTGTGTGTGTGTGTGTGTGTGTGTGTGTGTGTGTGTGTGTGTGTGCATGACAGAGAGACAGAGAGAGATACATGCACAAAGAGGCTAATGGTGATCAATCTACCTACTGAACACAGATAAGTTAGCTCGCAAATATATCGTACATTAAAAGTGCACTTTCATTAAATTGCTGCTTTCCTGACAGAGAGTGTTGTATTGAATATGAAATCATACCTTTCAAGTGTATGGATTTTTGCTTCATCTTCCAATTTGTGTCTTTTGTTTAAGAAATAAAAGTAGTAAGCCAAGGTAATGCAGTTCCAGGGAGTAAGAATGAGATGGCATTCTAGGGTTAATGGGTCAGTAGTGGATTGACTTTGTGGGATTGTAGCATATAAAGCTGAATTGTTTTTTTCTGACAAACAAAAAAGCACCCAGTACAGTTTTGTCATTGGTGGGTTCTAAGCAGTGGCAAATTGGATAACAATAAGTATAGCTTTGGTGGATCATCAATACTGGCAAATCAGGTGGACACAATGTGATTTTTAAATGTTGTGGGTTTTAATGTGTATGTGTGATTTGGTAGGGCTGCAACAGTAGATGATTATTAAAGACAGAGACTTACGGACTGTGGAGAATATGTTTCTTTGTTTCAAAACTGATACTTGGGTATTAGGCATGCCAAAAGTAGATTTTTTTAAGAAATACCTTCTTGCCATTTGCAGTGGATGGATATTTATATTTAATGGACAATGCTAGCAGTATGAGTGTGGTCCTGTAGAGATATTGAGGATGCCAAGTCTACCACTGCCAATGTCTTGTAAAGTGACCTGGAAATGGATATTGGGATGTTACTGAAAAAATGCAGTAAGTGGGCTTAGAAATATAGTTTAATTAAACAAAGTGCACTTGCAATTTGCAGGCCATAATTTAATTTATTTCAGGTAGTCCAAATCCTGGTAGATTATATCCCATTAGACTTAATTAGGGAGAGCTGTCATTCCTGCGAAATAAGCAGCCCTATTTTCAGTGAACGCTCTGTGGTTGTTTGCAGGTAGGAAGTTGCAGGATGTAGATGCAATGTGTTTTATTTATTATTTTTAATTCATTTGTCATTTCAAAGCATGATTTTCTTTGTTGCAAAAGAAGGCAGGATTGAATGAGCCATATAATGCTTAACTGACAATGATGAAATAGAAAGATTATAAGTTCATAGGTTGGTACTAGGCTATCGACCCTAGGGCCTATACAAGCCTAGCCATAACAATTCCCTGGCTATTTCTTCCCACAATATTTACTTCCCTATAGTGATTTATAATGTTTGCAGCTACAGTTGTTTCAATGGTGTCTGTGATTCATAACTATTTTTGGGCCTGTGTCCCACTTTTATTTTTCTCTTTCTCCAGATTTCTTGCTCTAAGGTTGAGAGGTATGGTTCCATGTTAAATCAGAAGTTTGTATTTACCTTGGAAGACTTTTCAGCATAATTACGAGAAACAGACCTTTTTAATATCTTTGCTTATTTCCAATATAAACTGCCATGTAACTTTGCAAATAACCTTATTAAGCTACTTTAATTCTTTTGGAATCGACAAGTATGCTTCATTGGTTCGGACGTAAGCATGGAGTGCTAATGTGACAGCTCAGTAAACTGTCAGTCTGTGAATAACTTCTGCACAAATTAAAATGTCTGAATGTCAAATGGCTTTAGATTGGAGGGACGTTATATGTTTACTCCAGTATGTAGTATGATCTTAGAGAGAGTTTATGGATTTCTTATTGATTTACTTTTTGCTGAGCAGTTGTTTGCTAATTTATTGATGGTCCTTTTGTTGGTGGGAAATTGGATGGATGAGTCCATCTCTAGTATGATTTTTTTCAGATATTTTGACTTCTGGGCAATTTCATTCAGTGAGTATGTGTCATGTGATTACTGAGGTTGCCTATTTTAGAGGTAGGGGCACCTTTTGTCAGTGTGTGAATGTGTGAAAGAGAGAGAGATTTAATATGTATACTGAATATATTTTTGCAAATGGAATTCTTAGTTAAATATGCCCCTCTTCTTGGGCAAGTAGACTTGAGTAACCAATATTAGATCTTAGCCATCCAGCTAGGAACGTTTAGTATGTGGATTTTCCATCCGGTTTGATGAAGGCTATGCTTCTTACTCAAGGAGTACATTTATGGCTATCCATGCAGTTGTGTTGCTGAACTACATTGTTTGATAATGAGAGGAGCTTTTTACAGAAGCTGAAGTTTTTGTGTCAAGATCCTGTCCATACAAAGTGGCTTGTTTATGTTGCAGTGAAGGCTTTGGTCTTTGTAGTGAGCATTTTAAGTATAACCAGTATTTCTGAGATGGAGGAAGTCCAGGCAGGATCTTTCTTAGACTGGAAAGCAAGCTAGTGATGAAGTTTATAGGGGCCAGTGAGAGACACAGGAAAGCAAGAAGCTTTTTAATGTGTTTGGATAACTAAGTGTACTTAGTCCTTTGACCTTTTTTGTCAGAAATGGTTATAGTCTTTCTATTGGCAGGGTGTTTTGCTGAGGCACATGTCAGAAGGGGCTTTGTACTCAGTAATGGCTCTTATTTAGGAAGAATATAGGGATGTAATGACCTCCTTGTCCCTGGATGAGGTACCCTTAATAATGAGGTGGGCCATGTAAAAAGCTTTCCATACAATGGAGACAACGTGGTGGTCAAAAGTCAGTTTCTATCAACCTGGGTGCCCAAGCACCTCACGACTGATTGTGTGCTTACAACATTGTTACTACCACTACTGTCTTTTGGCTTTTCCTGGTTAGGGGTCACCACAGCGGATCACCTGTCCGCTTATGATTGGCAGTGAATTTTTACGGTGTTGAGTTGCCAGCCTGGCACCCAACCTTCAAGGAAGGCACACCCACACACGGTCACACCTACCTGCATGTCTTTTAGATTCACTCAACCAAGGGGAGGACATGCAGACTCCACACAGAAAGCGCTCCAGCCGAGAATCAAACAGGAGAACCTCTTGCTGTGAGTCAACAATGCTAACCACTGCACCACCGCAGCCTACAACATTAATAAAAAAGTTCAAACCTCCGTTGCTGTACCATAAAGGGCTGCCCTCACAACGATAAAGCACAATGCTGTCACTAGTACTGTGGCAATTGCAGTTCAAAAATATCCAAACGCCAAGTGGTGAACCCAAGTAAGTTTAATGTAGATCCACAGAACAACACAATAAACGAATGACATAAAATATAAATAAAATAATGTAGTGATTGAGCGCGCTTTCGTCTTCAGTATATAGACTTCATCAGAATCAAAAACTCCCACTAGGTGAGTGTTTTAAATACCCTATGCAAGAACACCATTGGTTAATTGATTAATAGTTCCACCAAAAGGTAATCATAATCTGTTCATGACATATAAACAATATAAACAATACATTTGTGCGACATGGAAATGGCAAAAATATCTCAATTAATCATAAGAACCGCAAATGTTGAAAAAGTGAAATCTGTAAACATGAAAAATGAAAAATAGTAAAAAGAAATAATGAATAAGAACTTTAAACATGGAAAGAGTACATAACATCCCATATGATTGTATGGCCCAAGAAATTATGCTTCTAAGTTAATATCAGAAACTCCAGACCATCCTGTGTTTATATATAAATAAATATATATAGGTATTTGCTCTAACTATTACAAAATACCCCAATATATAATAAAATTACAATGCCCCAATCCATTCTTGTAATAAACACATAAAAAACACATGTTATATTGTAAACCATTGATATTTAAAAATATATTTGTACGTGTGTTAAATATATAAATAAAGAATATATATATATATATATATTCAAGAAAATTATATGTATATATATATGTATATAATTATAAATATAAATAAATTAATAGGATAAAATAGATTAAAAATGTTAAGTATTAAATACTAAATATTAAATATTAACTATCCCATAATTAATCAATTTATATTAAAATTCTATAATTTTATAATGAATAATATATGGTATGCATATAACATATTGCAAAACACATTAAAAATTCTACAATATGCATAACCACTAATTGATATGCATATAATAATAAATGTCTCTACATACAAAATAGGAAATAAAATAAATATATGTTCATTTGGGATTGTTTGCTAGTAGTTTCAGGGCAGGCTTAATGGAGAGGTGATCATTCATTCCCATGGGGCCACATGCATCCAATTTCAGTTGCCATATTAGTTCTCTATATTCTAACAGAGATTCCCAGTCACCTCCCCTGTCACCCTTCTTTACTTCTTCTAATACCCAAAACTTAATGTTGGCATTTTCACATATGGTGCTGTGTCTAAATAGGGCATTGTTATCATTCTTCTTACTTATGTCCCTCATATGCTCGTAAATGCGTTTTCTTAACTGACGTTCCGTTTTACCAACATAATAAGCCCCACAGGTTAGACAATAAGCAAGATAAACAACGCCCTTACTGTAACAGGTGTAATACCCATTACACCTCAATTTCCTCCCAATGCTTTTCAAAAATAATTCTTTGTCTCCAGTAATAAAAGAACACTGCCCACATCTGCCACATTTATGTGTTCCTATCTTGGGTTGCATCCCATTTCCTTTCAAAGGATCTTTCCTTTCAAACATTTCTTTAAAATTAAGATTCTTCTTGTAACTAAATCTCAAGGGCTGTTGAAATATAAGTGAGTTACCACACATCCTAGAAAAAATTTTCCATACTTCATTGATTCCCTTTTGTATCCATCCACAACCCTTATGGTATGTAAAAATTAAGCGTGGAATACCATTTGTATCTATGACACTGGTTTTAGTTTTCCTAATATTTGCCGTTGTCAAACCATAACTTAAAAGGGGTGAATATCATGTATTGCATTTTTTAATAACCTCCCTAACCGCATATTGTAGAATTTTTAATGTGTTTTGCAATATGTTATATGCATACCATATTTATTTATTTATTTATTTATTTATTTGCAGTTGGTTTACCAGGATAGTCCATTGGGCCAAAAGAACCCGTTTTCAATGGAGTCCTGGGGAGAAAAGCTCCAATACAGACAAAAACAGGTACATGCAAAAATTACAATAATACTATACAGAGTAAAAGATAAAAACATTTAACACATTTAGGTTCAAAAATTCAAGAAGCATTCAAAACAATACAATCTGATGTGGATTAAATGTCAGGGGAAAGAGTAATGTTTTATGCATTCAAAGAAGTTGTATAGACTTGCATTACAGGGTAGGTATTCTGAGGGAACGTAAGCTTAGATAGGAAGAGTTATGTATCATATATGGGAAGAAGAATGGGAAGAAGAATGGGATAACATAGAATTATGAGGGGAGGGAGCAAGAACAATCCCATTGGGATCTTAGGTATGAATGAAGAGATTTTTTGAACATGTACTGGTTAGAGGAGGTACGAATGGATGGTGGAAGTGAGTTCCAGAGACGAGCAAGATTAAAAGATAGTAGGTGTTTACCTGGGGGATGAGATGGTTTATGTACTTGTAGTAGGTTTTGATTGTTAGACCTTAAGACTCTGTTAGGTAGGTGCATTTTGAAGGCGGAAGACAGGAGGGACAGAGAGAGGGGCTAAGGATGAGCTTGTGCGAAAAGTCAGCTGTATATATATGAGTTGATTCGGTAATTCGAGCCAGTTTAGTTTATGGAGAGAGGAACAGTGATGAGTAGTGGACCTATGGCTATTGGCAAATTTGGCAATTTTGTTATAGCAGGAGGAAAGCTGTTTTTTTAGAGAAGTCTGAAGATTGGTCCATAATGGAGCCCCATAGAGAAGAGAGGGGATGAGAAAAGAGGAAGCGAGTGTGATTTTGGAAGAACTTGTAAGGTATTGGTTCTGATGGTATAGCATACCTAGTTTTTGATGGGTTTTTTTAATGTTTAGTTGAAGATGTGAGTTGTAACTAAGCTGATTGTCAATCTGTACACCAAGTAGCTTAGTTTCGGACACTAGTTCAAGGGGTGAGTTATTTTGGCTGGTAAATGAGAATGAGTTCATGTCGAAGGAAGTGGATTTTGAGGGAGTAAATACCATAAGTTTTGTTTTGGAGGCATTGAGTGCTAAATTATTTGATTTCATCCAATGTTCAGTAATTGAAAAAGCTTCCTGAGTAAGTTTTTGGAGCAGAGAGGGGGAGGTGGCAGAGCAGATGATGGTTGAATCATCTGCATATTGGATGATGTTTGCAAATGGGATAGATTTGTGATAATCATTGATAAATATATTAAAGAGGAGGGGACCAAGAATAGAACCTTGAGGAACTCCAGTAAGGGTACTAAGGAATGGGGAAGTGGCCTTTTCCATATTACAGCTTGGTATCTATTTGATAGATAGCTGGAGAACCAGTTTATGGTAGAGGGAGAGAGGTTAAGTTCTGACAGTTTGGTTAAGAGCAAGTTATGTGAAATGGTGTCGAAGGCTTTGGAGAGGTCAAGTAGTAAGGTGGAGACAATGTGACCGGAATCACGTGCTGTGTTAACAGTCTCCAGGAAGGACAACAGGGCTGTCATAGTGCTATGATTTGGCCTGAATCCATGTTGTGTAGGGGTTAGCAGGTTGTTGTCTAAGAGATGTGGCAGAAGTTGAAGGTGTATACACTTTTCTAGAAGTTTAGAAATGGGGGACAGAATAGCAATGGGACGAAAGTTACTGATGTTGCAATTGTTGCCTCCTTTATGTAGGGGGATTATGAATGCTTGCTTCCACAATTGGGGTACAATGCATTCATGGATGGAACGATTGATTAAGATGCTAATAGGATAAGCAATTGCATCTGCTGCTATATGTAGGAAGTAGGAGGGAATATTGTCAGGGGCATTAGTACATGGCTTCAGTTTCTGAAGGAGTTTCTTTATAGTGGCAGTGGGTATAGGTTTTAGTGAAAATAGAGAAGGATGGAGAGAGGGAGAATTAGAGGGGGGTACAGGTGGAGGGGGAGTCTGAATGGTGGTTAAGGTGGAAGATAGGTGGGGTGAAAGAGAATTGGGGATAGGGTTATTTGCAGTAGAGGGAAGGGGTGTCTTAGAAGGTGAGGTGGGGCCTGTAAAGGAGGAGGTGAGTTTGCTAATGGAGTCGATAAAAAAGGAGTTGAACTGTGTAGCTAAATCCAAGTCTGGGATATTTGGGTCTGGGGTTGGGGTATGAGGTTTGCTAGGGTTAAGAAGGGTGGAGATCCCCTTCCAGAATCTCTGGGGGTTAGTTTTGTTATTGTTTTGGAGTGAGAAGAAGTGTTGTTGTTTATCAGAGATAATTAGCTTTTTAACTTTATTTCTTAGGGTTTTATATGCAATATGTTGTTCTGGGGTCTTATTTCTCAGGTAGAGTCCCCAGGCTTTGTCTCTAAGCATAGCTGATAATGTGGTTTTGGTTAGCCATGGGGCAGATTTTATTTTTATTCTTTTTGTTCTTAGTGGGCTTGGCAATCAAGTATTCCTAAGAAGGTGGAGTTAAAGTGGAACCTGCTCCTTCTAAGGGAAGTGGCTTTTGCTTGTTCCCATTGATTGCCTTTAGGGAATCTATGAAGATTGATGGGTTGAAGCTTTGTTATTGCGGGTAGTGATGTAGTTGTGGGTGCAATAGGAGATGCAGGGGAGTCGGTGAGTGAAAGTAGGCAGATGATCACTAAGAGGGTCAGGTAGTATACCGCTATCAGAAAAGTAATGGGGGTGTGACACTAGAATCCAGTCAAGGATGGTACCACTGGAGGGGTCCTTTGATGGGTGGGTTATGGTGTTGATTAGTTGGGAAAAGTTATAAAGATTGATGTTAAGATGATTGGTTGGAGACTGGATGGAGGTCCAATTAATGTTTACATCTCCTAGGATTATGGTTTCATTGCTTATGTTATCAGAGAGCCAAGAGAGAATGTTTTCGAGTGTAGAAATATTATCCCCTGGGGGAATGTAGAGGGATGCTAGGCATATGTGTTTGTGCTTGTTAACTTGTAGGAGAGAAAGGAGTATTTCAGCATTATTAAATGTAGGAATAGGTTTGTCATATGGGGTGACTAGCAAGGAAGACAGTATAGGAGAGAAAATCAACCGCCTTTCTTTTGGGTCCTGTCTTTTCTGATGATTGAATAGGTGGGTGGGGTTATTTCAGAATCTTTTATAGAGGGTTTTAACCATGTTTCTGAGATAGATAGAATGTCAGGTTTGTTATAGCTAAGCCATGCATGGAGGATTGGGACTTTATTCACTATACTTTGTGAGTTAATAGAAGTAAAGAATATAGGCTTGTGTGAGGAGGAAGATGAGGAGGGCCGGGTTGGGATGGATATCACCAGATAAAAGACTGGTAATGAAATGAAGGATGGGGTTCAAAAGATAGTTGAGAGGGGTGAAAAAATGATTTGTGTCTGCTGTGATGGCCAAGGGGTGTATAGTTACTAAGGGGATATAATTTTTCTGAGAGGAGAAAACTTTGAATGAGAAGGTGTAGAGCTGTGTTATTGGGTAAAGATGGGGGAGATAGGAGTGTGATTGTGGCAGTGGGGAGTTCAGGTGGTTGGTTGAATGATAAGGTTGTAAAAGGGAAAGAGTATGTGGTTGGGTGAGGTGATAAAGATATGATAGTTTAATGGAGAGCAATAGAAGAATAAAGAGGGATGAAGGATTTAGGGGCATGTTGAGAAGTTGCTTTGTATTGAGTGTGAAAGTTGTAATATATGTGTTGTACTTTAATTATGTATGTGATGAGAAAATAAATCTTGTGTAGGTTGAGTAAGATAAAGAGTAGTAAGAGTGGAGCTGGGTGCAATTAAGCTAGGTAGGTGAGTGAGAATTTAGAAGTCAGAATGTAAAATATGAAGTAGCTGTGGGTGTGGTTACAAATTGGATAATAGGTTGTTGGGGGTGTGTCTGTGGTGAGGAAGGTTGATTGGTTTAGGGAGGAAGTAGGTGTGGAAACAAGAGGGATATAGCTAGAGGTACTGGGGGCGGGTGAGATTTGGGGGCAGGGTAGGGGAGCGGAGTGAGCTTAACGGAGCGGGAAACACCAGGAGAAGGACGAGAGCCAATCAGTGGGGTAAGGATTGCAGGAAAGTAAGCTGAAACAGAGTCAGTAAGGTTCTAGAAATAATGGGTAGAGGGGGCTGGGAGTTTAGAGAGAGATGATAGGAAAGCAAAGGCTAGTAAAGGTATATTATTATTATATATATTATATTATATTATATTATATTATATAATATATTATTATATTATATATTATTCATTATAAAATTATAGAATTTTAATATAAATTGATTAATTATGGGATAGTTAATATTTAATATTTAGTATTTAATACTTAACATTTTTAATCTATTTATCCTATTAATTTATTTATATTTATAATTATATACATATATATATATATATATATATACATATAATTTTCTTAAATATATATATATATATATATATATATATATATATATATATATATATATATATATATATTCTTTATTTATATATTTAACACACGTACAAATATATTTTTAAATATCAATGGTTTACAATATAACATGTGTTTTTTATGTGTTTATTACAAGAATGGATTGGGGCATTGTAATTTTATTATATATTAGGGTATTTTGTAATAGTTAGAGCAAATACCTATATATATTTATTTATTTATATATAAACACAGGATGGTCTGGAGTTTCTGATATTAACTTAGAAGCATAATTTCTTGGGCCATACGATCATATGGGATGTTATGTACTCTTTCCATGTTTAAAGTTCTTATTCATTATTTATTTTTACTATTTTTCATTTGTCATGTTTACAGATTTCACTTTTTCAACATTTGCGGTTCTTATGATTAATTGAGATATTTTTGCCATTTCCATGTCGCACAAATGTATTGTTTATATTGTTTATATGTCATGAACAGATTATGATTACCTTTTGGTGGAACTATTAATCAATTAACCAATGGTGTTCTTGCGTAGGGTATTTAAAACACTCACCTAGTGGAAGTTTTTGATTCTGATGAAGTCTATATACTGAAGACGAAAGCGCGCTCAATCACTACATTATATTATTTATATTTTATGTCATTCGTTTATTGTGTTGTTCTGTGGACCTACATTAAACTTACTGGAGTTCACCACTTGGCGTTTGGATATTTTTGAACTGCAATTGCCACAGTACTAGTGACAGCATTGTGCTTTATCGTTGTGAGGGCAGCCCTTTATGGTACAGCAACGGAGGTTTGAACTTTTTTATTAGTGTCTGCCGTGGAGAGGTGGTGTTGTGGTTACTGGTTGCAGCCTACAACATTGTTATTAATGTGATAATTTGTGTGGACGTCACTATCCCCGAAGGGGATGTTGATGCATTTTTGGCATTTAGCTTGAGGCCATGTTTCTGGCACCAGTCATTTGTTTGGGTGAGACCCTCTTCTAGCTTATTTAGAATTGTTTCATTAGGTCAGTAATGTGAATTCTTTACTTTATTGCAGATTTATTGGCTTATTTTTGTGGATTATAGTATTGTATGACTGCTAATGTTGACATTTTACATAGTTGGACTGCTGGAGTGGTTTTTCCCCAGTGAGAAATCCTAGTGCTGTAGTGAATATATTTACTTGTTTAAAAAAATGTATATATATATATATATATATATATATATATATATATATATAGAGAGAGAGAGAGAGAGAAAGATATATATATATATATATATATATATATATATATATATATATATATATACATACACACACACACACACACATATATATATATATATATATATATATATATATATACATACATACACACACACACACACACACATATATATATATATATATATATATATATATATATATATATATATATATATATTAACTAAGATGTTAGAGTTAACTGTTAGATTAGAAAATTAGAATTTTAAGGCAAATATTAGGCATTTATTAATTGTTTGAATGCACCTACAGTACAGCCAGGAGGTCGACTTTGGTCACCCGCGGCAACTATATGATATGTTTTATATGCTGCCCCAAGACAATTTCTGTTCACTCAATGCGGCCCCGACAAGCCAAAAGGTTGGACACCCCTGATTAGAGTCTTTAGACAGAATAAGACATTCTATATGCCTCAAATCATTTCTTTCATTTTGTTGTTATATAATTTACATATATGGGTATTACACCATACATGTTCTTTTAAAGCCTCATTGTATTTGTTGCTGATAGGGTACGCTTCATCACTACAAATATTTAAGTGGAAGTAAAGGTCTGAGGCAAAGGCAGCAGCTTTAAAATGAGTCTGTCGGTGGAGGAGTGCAGTGGAAGTTTAGTTCACCAAGTTAAGTAATCAAGTAAATGAAAAATGTTTAATTTTTGAGAAGTCCTTAAACACAGATGTATTTGTTAGGGAAATACCACAATTTTTAAAGGAAAAAGTAATTGATTTATGGATTGATTTACTAAGGGAAGAGGATACGTATGGAATCGTGCAAGTGGACATATTTCTGAGGACATGAAGAAAATTTGGACTCCTGATAGGATGGCTAAATATTTGTATGGTGGAGATAGCATCTTTAATATCAGAGAAGCACCGAGAATGTTGACTACTGAGGGTGTAGGTCAGCC